>NC_058081.1:712618255-712898308 GCF_014858855.1 Bufo gargarizans
GGTCCCGTAACAGACAATCTGGCTTCATGTCAGCAGAGAATCAGTCTTCATGTCATAGCAGAGAATCAGGCTTCACGTCACCCACCACTGTAATAGTCCATTTTCATAAATTTAGGCCCAGCACCCAGGCAGAGGAGAGAGGTCCCGTAACAGACGATCTGGCTTCATGTCAGCAGAGAATCAGTCTGCATGTCATAGCAGAGAATGAGGCTTCACGTCAGCACCACTGCAACAGTCATTGGCATATATTTAGGCCTAGCACACAGGCAGAGGAGAGAGGTCCCGTAAACAGACAATCTGGCTTCATGTCAGCAGAGAATTAGTCTGCATATCATAGCAGAGAATCGAGCTTCACGTCAGCCACCACTGCAACAGTCCATTGGCATATATTTAGGCCCAGCACCCAGGCAGAGGAGGGAGGTCCCGTAACAGAGAATCTGTCTTCATGTCAGCAGAGAATTAGTCTGCATGTCATAGCAGAGAATGAGGCTTCACGTCAGCCCCCCACTGCACAAGTCAATGGCATATATTTAGGCCCAGCACACACACAGGCAGAGGAGAGAGGTCCCGTAACAGGAATCTGGCTTCATGTCAGCAGAGAATCAGTCTGCATGTCATAGCAGAGAATGCAGGCTTCACGTCAGCCACCACTGCAACAGTCCATTGGCATATATTTAGGCCCAGCACACACAGGCAGAGGAGAGAGGTCCCGTAACAGAGGATCTGGCTTCATGTCAGCAGAGAATCAGTCTGCATGTCATAGCAGAGAATCAGGCTTCACGTCAGCCACCACTGCAACAGTCCATTGTCATATATTTAGGCCAGCACACAGGCAGAGGAGAGAGGTCCCGTAACAGACAATCTGGCTTCATGTCAGCAGAGAATCAGTCTGCATGTCATAGCAGAGAATGAGGCTTCACGTCAGCCACCACTGCAACAGTCCATTGGCATATATTTAGGCCCAGCACACACAGGCAGAGGAGAGAGGTCCCGTAACAGAGCATCTGGCTTCATGTCAGCAGAGAATCAGTCTGCATGTCATAGCAGAGAATGAGGCTTCACGTCAGCCACCACTGCAACAGTCCATTGGCATATATTTAGGCCCAGCACACACAGGCAGAGGAGAGAGGTCCCGTAACAGACAATCTGGCTTCATGTCAGCAGAGAATCAGTCTGCATGTCATAGCAGAGAATGAGGCTTCACGTCACCCACCACTGCAACAGTCCATTGCATATATTTAGGCCTAGCACACAGGCAGAGGCAGAGAGGTCCCGTAACAGACAATCTGGCTTCATGACAGCAGAGAATCAGTCTGCATGTCATAGCAGAGAATGAGGCTTCACGTCACCCACCACTGCAACAGTCCATTGGCATATATTTAGGCCTAGCACACAGGCAGAGCAGAGAGGTCCCGTAACAGACGATCTGGCTTCATGTCAGCAGAGAATCAGTCTGCATGTCATAGCAGAGAATGAGGCTTCACGTCAGCCACCACTGCAACAGCCATTGGCATATATTTAGGCCCTAGCACACAGGCAGAGGAGAGGAGGTCCCGTAACAGAGCAATCTGGCTTCATGTCAGCAGAGAATTAGTCTGCATGTCATAGCAGAGAATGAGGCTTCACGTCAGCCACCACTGCAACAGTCCATTGGCATATATTTAGGCCCAGCACCACAGGCAGAGGAGAGAGGTCCCGTAACAGAGAATCTGGCTTCATGTCAGCAGAGAATCAGTCTGCATGTCATAGCAGAGAATGCAGGCTTCACGTCACCCACCACTGCAACAGTCCATTGGCATATATTTAGGCCCAGCACACAGGCAGAGGCAGAGAGGTCCCGTAACAGACGATCTGGCTTCATGTCAGCAGAGAATCAGTCTGCATGTCATAGCAGAGAATGAGGCTTCACGTCAGCCACCACTGCAACAGTCCATTGGCATATATTTAGGCCTAGCACACAGGCAGAGGAGAGAGGTCCCGTAACAGACAATCTGGCTTCATGTCAGCAGAGAATCAGTCTGCATGTCATAGCAGAGAATGCAGGCTTCACGTCAGCCACCACTGCAACAGTCCATTGGCATATATTTAGGCCCAGCACCCAGGCAGAGGAGAGAGGTCCCGTAACAGAGAATCTGGCTTCATGTCAGCAGAGAATTAGTCTGCATGTCATAGCAGAGAATGAGGCTTCACGTCAGCCACCACTGCAACAGTCCATTGGCATATATTTAGGCCCAGCACACACACAGGCAGAGGAGAGAGGTCCCGTAACAGAGAATCTGGCTTCATGTCAGCAGAGAATCAGTCTGCATGTCATAGCAGAGAATGAGGCTTCACGTCAGCCACCACTGCAACAGTCCATTGGCATATATTTAGGCCCAGCACACACACAGGCAGAGGAGAGAGGTCCCGTAACAGAGGATCTGGCTTCATGTCAGCAGAGAATCAGTCTGCATGTCATAGCAGAGAATCAGGCTTCACGTCAGCCACCACTGCAACAGTCCATTGTCATAAATTTAGGCCCAGCACCCAGGCAGAGGAGAGAGGTCCCGTAACAGACAATCTGGCTTCATGTCAGCAGAGAATTAGTCTGCATGTCATAGCAGAGAATGAGGCTTCACGTCAGCCACCACTGCAACAGTCCATTGGCATATATTTAGGCCTAGCACACAGGCAGAGGAGAGAGGTCCCGTAACAGACAATCTGGCTTCATGTCAGCAGAGAATCAGTCTGCATGTCATAGCAGAGAATCAGGCTTCACGTCACCCACCACTGCAACAGTCCATTGGCATATATTTAGGCCTAGCACCCAGGCAGAGGCAGAGAGGTCCCGTAACAGACAATCTGGCTTCATGTACAGCAGAGAATCAGTCTGCATGTCATAGCAGAGAATGAGGCTTCACGTCAGCCACCACTGCAACAGTCCATTGGCATATATTTAGGCCTAGCACACAGGCAGAGGAGAGGTTCATTCAACTTTGGGTAGCCTCGCAATATAATGGTAAAATGAAAATAAAAATAGGATTGAATGAGGAAGTGCCCTGGAGTCCAATAATATATGGTTATGGGGAGGTAGTTAATGTCTAATCTGGACAAGGGACGGACAGGTCCTGTGGGATCCATGCCTGGTTCATTTTTATGAACGTCAGCTTGTCCACATTGGCTGTAGACAGGCGGCTGCGTTTGTCTGTAATGACGCCCCCTGCCGTGCTGAATACACGTTCAGACAAAACGCTGGCTGCCGGGCAGGCCAGCACCTCCAAGGCATAAAAGGCTAGCTCTGGCCACGTGGACAATTTAGAGACCCAGAAGTTGAATGGGGCCGAACCATCAGTCAGTACGTGGAGGGGTGTGCACACGTACTGTTCCACCATGTTAGTGAAATGTTGCCTCCTGCTAACACGTTGCGTATCAGGTGGTGGTGCAGTTAGCTGTGGCGTGTTGACAAAAGTTTTCCACATCTCTGCCATGCTAACCCTGCCCTCAGAGGAGCTGGCCGTGACACAGCTGCCTTGGCGACCTCTTGCTCCTCCTCTGCCTTGGCCTTGGGCTTCCACTTGTTCCCCTGTGACATTTGGGAATGCTCTCAGTAGCGCGTCTACCAACGTGCGCTTGTACTCGCGCATCTTCCTATCACGCTCCAGTGCAGGAAGTAAGGTGGGCACATTGTCTTTGTAGCGTGGATCCAGCAGGGTGGCAACCCAGTAGTCCGCACAGGTTAAAATGTGGGCAACTCTGCTGTCGTTGCGCAGGCACTGCAGCATGTAGTCGCTCATGTGTGCCAGGCTGCCCAGGGGTAAGGACAAGCTGTCCTCTGTGGGAGGCGTATCGTCATCGTCCTGCCTTTCCCCCCAGCCACGCACCAGTGATGGACCCGAGCTGCGTTGGGTGCCACCCCGCTGTGACCATGCTTCATCCTCATCCTCCTCCACCTCCTCCTCATCCTCGTCCTCCTCGTCCTCCAGTAGTGGGCCCTGGCTGGCCACATTTGTACCTGGCCTCTGCTGTTGCCAAAAACCTCCCTCTGAGTCACTTCGAAGAGACTGGCCTGAAAGTGCTAAAAATGACCCCTCTTCCTCCTCCTCCTCCTCCTCCTCCTGGGCCACCTCCTCTTCCATCATCGCCCTAAGTGTTTTCTCAAGGAGACATAGAAGTGGTATTGTAACGCTGATAACGGTGTCATCGCCACTGGCCATGTTGGTGGAGTACTCGAAACAGCGCAACAGGGCACACAGGTCTCGCATGGAGGCCCAGTCATTGGTGGTGAAGTGGTGCTGTTCTGTAGTGCGACTGACCCGTGCGTGCTGCAGCTGAAACTCCACTATGGCCTGCTGCTGCTCGCACAGTCTGTCCAGCATGTGCAAGGTGGAGTTCCACCTGGTGGGCACGTCGCATATGAGGCGGTGAGCGGGAAGGCCGAAGTTACGCTGTAGCGCAGACAGGCGAGCAGCAGCAGGATGTGAACGCCGGAAGCGCGAACAGACGGCCCGCACTTTATGCAGCAGCTCTGACATGTCGGGGTAGTTGTGAATGAACTTCTGCACCACCAAATTCAGCACATGCGCCAAGCAAGGGATGTGCGTCAAATTGGCTAGTCCCAGAGCTGCAACGAGATTTCGCCCATTATCACACACCACCAGGCCGGGCTTGAGGCTCACCGGCAGCAACCACTCGTCGGTCTGTTGTTCAATACCCCGCCACAACTCCTGTGCGGTGTGGGGCCTGTCCCCCAAACATATGAGTTTCAGAATGGCCTGCTGACGTTTACCCCGGGCTGTGCTGAAGTTGGTGGTGAAGGTGTGTGGCTGACTGGATGAGCAGGTGGAAGAAGAGGAGGAGGAAGCCGAGAAGGAGGAGGTGGCAACAGGAGGCAAAGAATGTTGCCCTGCGATCCTTGGCGGCGGAAGGACGTGCGCCAAACAGCTCTCCGCCTGGGGCCCAGCTGCCACTACATTTACCCAGTGTGCAGTTAGGGAGATATAGCGTCCCTGGCCGTGCTTACTGGTCCACGTATCTGTGGTTAGGTGGACCTTGCTACAGATGGCGTTGCGCAGTGCACACTTGATTTTATCGGATACTTGGTTGTGCAGGGAAGGCACGGCTCTCTTGGAGAAGTAGTGCCGGCTGGGAACAACATACTGTGGGACAGCAAGCGACATGAGCTGTTTGAAGCTGTCTGTGTCCACCAGCCTAAATGACAGCATTTCATAGGCCAGTAGTTTAGAAATGCTGGCATTCAGGGCCAGGGATCGAGGGTGGCTAGGTGGGAATTTACGCTTTCTATCAAATGTTTGTGAGATGGAGAGCTGAACGCTGGCGTGTGACATGGTTGAGACGCTTGGTGACGGAGGTGGTGGTGGTGGTGTTGGTGGTACATCCCCTGTTTGCTGGGCGGCAGGTGCCAACGTTCCTCCAGAGGCGGAGGAAGAGGCCGAGGCGGCAGCAGCAGAATAGGCCGAGGCGGCAGCAGCAGAAGAGGTAGCAGGGGGAGCCTGAGTGACTTCCTTGGTTTTAAGGTGTTTACTCCACTGCAGTTCATGCTTTGCATGCAGGTGCCTGGTCATGCAGGTTGTGCTCAGGTTCAGAACGTTAATGCCTCGCTTCAGGCTCTGATGGCACAGCGTGCAAACCACTCGGGTCTTGTCGTCAGCACATTGTTTGAAGAAGTGCCATGCCAGGGAACTCCTTGAAGCTGCCTTTGGGGTGCTCGGTCCCAGATGGCGGCGGTCAGTAGCAGGCGGAGTCTCTTGGCGGCGGGTGTTCTGCTTTTGCCCACTGCTCCCTCTTTTGCTACGCTGTTGGCTCGGTCTCACCACTGCCTCTTCCTCCGAACTGTGAAAGTCAGTGGCACGACCTTCATTCCATGTGGGGTCTAGGACCTCATCGTCCCCTGCATCGTCTTCCACCCAGTCTTGATCCCTGACCTCCTGTTCAGTCTGCACACTGCAGAAAGACGCAGCAGTTGGCACCTGTGTTTCGTCATCATCAGAGACATGCTGAGGTGGTATTCCCATGTCCTCATCATCAGGAAACATAAGTGGTTGTGCGTCAGTGCATTCTATGTCTTTCACCGCTGGGGAAGGGCTAGGTGGATGCCCTTGGGAAACCCTGCCAGCGGAGTCTTCAAACAGCATAAGAGACTGCTGCATAACTTGAGGCTGAGACAGTTTCCCTGGTATGCATGGGGGTGATGTGACAGACTGATGGGGTTGGTTTTCAGGCGCCATCTGTGCGCTTTCTGCAGAAGACTGGGTGGGAGATAATGTGAACGTGCTGGATCCACTGTCGGCCACCCAATTGACTAATGCCTGTACCTGCTCAGGCCTTACCATCCTTAGAACGGCATTGGGCCCCACCATATATCGCTGTAAATTCTGGCGGCTACTGGGACCTGAGGTAGTTGGTACACTAGGACGTGTGGATGTGGCAGAACGGCCACGTCCTCTCCCAGCACCAGAGGGTCCACTAACACCACCACGACCATGTCCACGTCCGCGTCCCTTACTAGATGTTTTTCTCATTGTTATGGTTCACCACAACAACAAATATATTATTTGGCCCAATGTATTGTATTCAAATTCAGCGGGATATAAATTTGAGGCCTAGTATTTAGGCGCTGGGTGACCGGTATGGATTTAGTGACAGAATTAGACTTGGAAATGCACAGAAGCGTGTGTGTGTGAAGTTATTCTGAATGACCCAATGTGCACCTTGAATATTATATACCCTTTTAGGGATAGATTTCAAATAGCTCTGATATAGCAGAAACCACTAAATTATGAAATTGCTAAATTGGGAATTGTATTTCAACCCAGAACAAGAAATGTGCTTGAACGGACACTAAATAACTCGCCCAGCTACAGCACTAACGAGAGATTTAGCAGGATATAAATTTGAGGCCTAGTATTTAGGCGCTGGGTGACAGGTATGGGTTTAGTGACAGAATTAGACTTGGAAATACACAGTAGCGGGTGTGTGTGAAGTTATTCTGAATGACCCAATGTGCACCTTGAATATTATATACCCTTTTAGGGATAGATTTCAAATAGCTCTGATATAGCAGAAACCACTAAATTATGAAATTGCTAAATTGGGAATTGTATTTCAACACAGAACAAAAAATGTGCTTTGACGGACACTAAATACCTTTCCCAGCCACAACAGGACAGCGTTAACGAGAGATTTAGCAGGATATAAATTTGAGGCCTAGTATTTAGGCGCTGGGTGACAGGTATGGGTTTAGTGACAGAATTAGACTTGGAAATACACAGTAGCGGGTGTGTGTGAAGTTATTCTGAATGACCCAATGTGCACCTTGAATATTATATACCCTTTTAGGGATAGATTTCAAATAGCTCTGATATAGCAGAAACCACTAAATTATGAAATTGCTAAATTGGGAATTGTATTTCAACCCAGAACAAGAAATGTGCTTGAACGGACACTAAATAACTCGCCCAGCTACAGCACTAACGAGAGATTTAGCAGGATATAAATTTGAGGCCTAGTATTTAGGCGCTGGGTGACAGGTATGGGTTTAGTGACAGAATTAGACTTGGAAATACACAGTAGCGGGTGTGTGTGAAGTTATTCTGAATGACCCAATGTGCACCTTGAATATTATATACCCTTTTAGGGATAGATTTCAAATAGCTCTGATATAGCAGAAACCACTAAATTATGAAATTGCTAAATTGGGAATTGTATTTCAACCCAGAACAAGAAATGTGCTTGAACGGACACTAAATAACTCGCCCAGCTACAGCACTAACGAGAGATTTAGCAGGATATAAATTTGAGGCCTAGTATTTAGGCGCTGGGTGACAGGTATGGGTTTAGTGACAGAATTAGACTTGGAAATACACAGTAGCGGGTGTGTGTGAAGTTATTCTGAATGACCCAATGTGCACCTTGAATATTATATACCCTTTTAGGGATAGATTTCAAATAGCTCTGATATAGCAGAAACCACTAAATTATGAAATTGCTAAATTGGGAATTGTATTTCAACCCAGAACAAGAAATGTGCTTGAACGGACACTAAATAACTCGCCCAGCTACAGCACTAACGAGAGATTTAGCAGGATATAAATTTGAGGCCTAGTATTTAGGCGCTGGGTGACAGGTATGGGTTTAGTGACAGAATTAGACTTGGAAATACACAGTAGCGTGTGTGTGTGAAGTTATTCTGAATGACCCAATGTGCACCTTGAATATTATATACCCTTTTAGGGATAGATTTCAAATAGCTCTGATATAGCAGAAACCACTAAATTATGAAATTGCTAAATTGGGAATTGTATTTCAACCCAGAACAAAAATGTGCTTTGACGGACACTAAATAACTTTCCCAGCCACAACAGGACAGCGTTAACGAGAGATTTAGCAGGATATAAATTTGAGGCCTAGTATTTAGGCGCTGGGTGACAGGTATGGGTTTAGTGACAGAATTAGACTTGGAAATACACAGTAGCGGGTGTGTGTGAAGTTATTCTGAATGACCCAATGTGCACCTTGAATATTATATACCCTTTTAGGGATAGATTTCAAATAGCTCTGATATAGCAGAAACCACTAAATTATGAATTGCTAAATTGGGAATTGTATTTCAACCCAGAACAAGAAATGTGCTTGAACGGACACTAAATAACTCGCCCAGCTACAGCACTAACGAGAGATTTAGCAGGATATAAATTTGAGGCCTAGTATTTAGGCGCTGGGTGACAGGTATGGGTTTAGTGACAGAATTAGACTTGGAAATACACAGTAGCGGGTGTGTGTGAAGTTATTCTGAATGACCCAATGTGCACCTTGAATATTATATACCCTTTTAGGGATAGATTTCAAATAGCTCTGATATAGCAGAAACCACTAAATTATGAAATTGCTAAATTGGGAATTGTATTTCAACCCAGAACAAGAAATGTGCTTGAACGGACACTAAATAACTCGCCCAGCTACAGCACTAACGAGAGATTTAGCAGGATATAAATTTGAGGCCTAGTATTTAGGCGCTGGGTGACAGGTATGGGTTTAGTGACAGAATTAGACTTGGAAATGCACAGTAAGCGTGTGTGTGTGAAGTTATTCTGAATGACCCAATGTGCACCTTGAATATTATATACCCTTTTAGGGATAGATTTCAAATAGCTCTGATATAGCAGAAACCACTAAATTATGAAATTGCTAAATTGGGAATTGTATTTCAACCCAGAACAAGAAATGTGCTTGAACGGACACTAAATAACTCGCCCAGCTACAGCACTAACGAGAGATTTAGCAGGATATAAATTTGAGGCCTAGTATTTAGGCGCTGGGTGACAGGTATGGGTTTAGTGACAGAATTAGACTTGGAAATACACAGTAGCGGGTGTGTGTGAAGTTATTCTGAATGACCCAATGTGCATCCTTGAATATTATATACCCTTTTAGGGATAGATTTCAAATAGCTCTGATATAGCAGAAACCACTAAATTATGAAATTGCTAAATTGGGAATTGTATTTCAACCCAGAACAAGAAATGTGCTTGAACGGACACTAAATAACTCGCCCAGCTACAGCACTAAGGACAGATTTAGCTGGATATAAATTTGAGGCCTAGTATTTAGGCGCTGGGTGACAGGTATGGGTTTAGTGACAGAATTAGACTTGGAAATACACAGTAGCGGGTGTGTGTGAAGTTATTCTGAATGTACCCTATGTGCACCTTGAATATTATATACCCTTTTAGGGATAGATTTCAAATAGCTCTGATATAGCAGAAACCACTAAATTATGAAATTGCTAAATTGGGAATTGTATTTCAACCCAGAACAAGAAATGTGCTTGAACGGACACTAAATAACTCGCCCAGCTACAGCACTAACGAGAGATTTAGCAGGATATAAATTTGAGGCCTAGTATTTAGGCGCTGGGTGACAGGTATGGGTTTAGTGACAGAATTAGACTTGGAAATACACAGTAGCGGGTGTGTGTGAAGTTATTCTGAATGACCCAATGTGCACCTTGAATATTATATACCCTTTTAGGGATAGATTTCAAATAGCTCTGATATAGCAGAAACCACTAAATTATGAAATTGCTAAATTGGGAATTGTATTTCAACCCAGAACAAAAATGTGCTTTGACGGACACTAAATACCTTTCCCAGCCACAACAGGACAGCGTTAACGAGAGATTTAGCAGGATATAAATTTGAGGCCTAGTATTTAGGCGCTGGGTGACAGGTATGGGTTTAGTGACAGAATTAGACTTGGAAATACACAGTAGCGGGTGTGTGTGAAGTTATTCTGAATGACCCAATGTGCACCTTGAATATTATATACCCTTTTAGGGATAGATTTCAAATAGCTCTGATATAGCAGAAACCACTAAATTATGAAATTGCTAAATTGGGAATTGTATTTCAACCCAGAACAAGAAATGTGCTTGAACGGACACTAAATAACTCGCCCAGCTACAGCACTAACGAGAGATTTAGCAGGATATAAATTTGAGGCCTAGTATTTAGGCGCTGGGTGACAGGTATGGGTTTAGTGACAGAATTAGACTTGGAAATACACAGTAGCGGGTGTGTGTGAAGTTATTCTGAATGACCCAATGTGCACCTTGAATATTATATACCCTTTTAGGGATAGATTTCAAATAGCTCTGATATAGCAGAAACCACTAAATTATGAAATTGCTAAATTGGGAATTGTATTTCAACCCAGAACAAGAAATGTGCTTGAACGGACACTAAATAACTCGCCCAGCTACAGCACTAACGAGAGATTTAGCAGGATATAAATTTGAGGCCTAGTATTTAGGCGCTGGGTGACAGGTATGGGTTTAGTGACAGAATTAGACTTGGAAATACACAGTAGCGGGTGTGTGTGAAGTTATTCTGAATGACCCAATGTGCACCTTGAATATTATATACCCTTTTAGGGATAGATTTCAAATAGCTCTGATATAGCAGAAACCACTAAATTATGAAATTGCTAAATTGGGAATTGTATTTCAACCCAGAACAAGAAATGTGCTTGAACGGACACTAAATAACTCGCCCAGCTACAGCACTAACGAGAGATTTAGCAGGATATAAATTTGAGGCCTAGTATTTAGGCGCTGGGTGACAGGTATGGGTTTAGTGACAGAATTAGACTTGGAAATGCACAGTAAGCGTGTGTGTGTGAAGTTATTCTGAATGACCCAATGTGCACCTTGAATATTATATACCCTTTTAGGGATAGATTTCAAATAGCTCTGATATAGCAGAAACCACTAAATTATGAAATTGCTAAATTGGGAATTGTATTTCAACCCAGAACAAAAAATGTGCTTTGACGGACACTAAATAACTTTCCCAGCCACAACAGGACAGCGTTAACGAGAGATTTAGCAGGATATAAATTTGAGGCCTAGTATTTAGGCGCTGGGTGACAGGTATGGGTTTAGTGACAGAATTAGACTTGGAAATACACAGTAGCGGGTGTGTGTGAAGTTATTCTGAATGACCCAATGTGCACCTTGAATATTATATACCCTTTTAGGGATAGATTTCAAATAGCTCTGATATAGCAGAAACCACTAAATTATAAATTGCTAAATTGGGAATTGTATTTCAACCCAGAACAAGAAATGTGCTTGAACGGACACTACATAACTCGCCCAGCTACAGCACTAACGAGAGATTTAGCAGGATATAAATTTGAGGCCTAGTATTTAGGCGCTGGGTGACAGGTATGGGTTTAGTGACAGAATTAGACTTGGAAATACACAGTAGCGGGTGTGTGTGAAGTTATTCTGAATGACCCAATGTGCACCTTGAATATTATATACCCTTTTAGGGATAGATTTCAAATAGCTCTGATATAGCAGAAACCACTAAATTATGAAATTGCTAAATTGGGAATTGTATTTCAACCCAGAACAAGAAATGTGCTTGAACGGACACTAAATAACTCGCCCAGCTACAGCACTAACGAGAGATTTAGCAGGATATAAATTTGAGGCCTAGTATTTAGGCGCTGGGTGACAGGTATGGGTTTAGTGACAGAATTAGACTTGGAAATGCACAGTAAGCGTGTGTGTGTGAAGTTATTCTGAATGACCCAATGTGCACCTTGAATATTATATACCCTTTTAGGGATAGATTTCAAATAGCTCTGATATAGCAGAAACCACTAAATTATGAAATTGCTAAATTGGGAATTGTATTTCAACCCAGAACAAGAAATGTGCTTGAACGGACACTAAATAACTCGCCCAGCTACAGCACTAACGAGAGATTTAGCAGGATATAAATTTGAGGCCTAGTATTTAGGCGCTGGGTGACAGGTATGGGTTTAGTGACAGAATTAGACTTGGAAATACACAGTAGCGGGTGTGTGTGAAGTTATTCTGAATGACCCAATGTGCATCCTTGAATATTATATACCCTTTTAGGGATAGATTTCAAATAGCTCTGATATAGCAGAAACCACTAAATTATGAAATTGCTAAATTGGGAATTGTATTTCAACCCAGAACAAGAAATGTGCTTGAACGGACACTAAATAACTCGCCCAGCTACAGCACTAAGGACAGATTTAGCTGGATATAAATTTGAGGCCTAGTATTTAGGCGCTGGGTGACAGGTATGGGTTTAG
This sequence comes from Bufo gargarizans, assembly GCF_014858855.1. NCBI lineage: Eukaryota > Metazoa > Chordata > Amphibia > Anura > Bufonidae > Bufo > Bufo gargarizans. The sequence continues at coordinate 712,630,886 of NC_058081.1, forward strand.
TGACAGAATTAGACTTGGAAATACACAGTAGCGGGTGTGTGTGAAGTTATTCTGAATGTCCCTATGTGCACCTTCAATATGATCTACCCTTTTAGGGATAGATTTCAAATAGCTCTGATATAGCAGAAACCACTAAATTATGAAATTGCTAAATTGGGAATTGTATTTCAACCCAGAACAAGAAATGTGCTTGAACGGACACTAAATAACTCGCCCAGCTACAGCACTAACGAGAGATTTAGCAGGATATAAATTTGAGGCCTAGTATTTAGGCGCTGGGTGACAGGTATGGGTTTAGTGACAGAATTAGACTTGGAAATACACAGTAGCGGGTGTGTGTGAAGTTATTCTGAATGACCCAATGTGCACCTTGAATATTATATACCCTTTTAGGGATAGATTTCAAATAGCTCTGATATAGCAGAAACCACTAAGTTATGAAATTGCTAAATTGGGAATTGTATTTCAACCCAGAACAAGAAATGTGCTTGAACGGACACTAAATAACTCGCCCAGCTACAGCACTAAGGACAGATTTAGCTGGATATAAATTTGAGGCCTAGTATTTAGGCGCTGGGTGACAGGTATGGGTTTAGTGACAGAATTAGACTTGGAAATGCACAGTAGCGGGTGTGTGAAGTTATTCTGAATGACCCTATGTGCACCTTGAATATTATATACCCTTTTAGGGATAGATTTCAAATAGATCTGATACAGCAGAAACCACTAAATTTTTTAATTGCTAAATTGGGAATTGTATTTCAACCCAGAACAAAAAATGTGCTTTGACGGACACTAAATAACTTTCCCAGCCACAACAGGACAGCGGTAACGAGAGATTTAGCGGGATATAAATTTGAGGCCTAGTATTTAGGCGCTGGGTGACCGGTATGGATTTAGTGACAGAATTAGACTGGGATATGGCCAAAAAATAACCACACTATTGCTGGTTAAATGCACTTGGTGATGTGCGCAGCTTGCCCCTGATGTAGTATATGGCCAAAAAATGAACAGACTATTGCTGGTTAAATGCACTTGGTGTCACAGCTTGACCAACCACACTACTGAGGGTTAAATGCACTTGGTGACGGGCGCAGCTTGCCCCTGATTTAGTATATGGCCAAAAAATGAACAGACTATTGCTGGTTAAATGCACTTGGTGTGATAGCTTGACCAACCACACTACTGAGGGTTAAATGCACTTGGTGTGACAGCTTCACCCTGATGTAGGCTTTAGCCAAAAAACAACCACACCATTGAGGGTTAAATGCACTTGGTCGCAGCTTGTGCTGGCGCACCACAAGACACAAAATGGCCGCCGATCACCCCAGAAAAATGTGACTGACAAACGGTCTGGGCAGCCTAAAAACAGTGAGCAATTGAGGATCAGCAGCTCAATGATCCACAGCTGCAGATCGATCAGTTAATCAAGTCCTTTGGAGGAGTTAATCTGCCTAATCTCGCCCTACTGTCGCAGCCGCAACCTCTCCCTACGCTAATCAGAGCAGAGTGACGGGCGGCGCTATGTGACTCCAGCTTAAATAGAGGCTGGGTCACATGGTGCTCTGGCCAATCACAGCCATGCCAATAGTAGGCATGGCTGTGATGGCCTCTTGGGGCAAGTAGTATGACGCTTGTTGATTGGCTGCTTAGCAGCCTTTCAAAAAGCGCCAAGAAAGCGTCACAAAAGCGCGAAGAAAGCGACGAACACCGAACCCGAACCCGGACTTTTACGAAAATGTCCGGGTTCGGGTCCGTGTCACGGACACCCCAAAATTCGGTACGAACCCGAACTATACAGTTCGAGTTCGCTCATCCCTAATCATATGGCATAGACACTAAAAATAGCAACACATAAAAATGCATAGGCCAATCCATAGGCATATACATATGCATAAACTAAACACTTAGCAAAATAAGGTGACAATGATGAAGCAGAGTGAATGTTTATAGACAAACATCTAATTTGTCTATGTATGTGGGAATGGTTGTTTGACCCATATGTGTAGGAGGCATGCGCACCTCCCATGCTCGGCTCTGATCCTGTTTAGCGTGGACCAGGTTTTGCGTGGCAGGTCGAAACCCGGAGGAGTTTGGGTAATGCATGGCATAGGCATGTGGTTGTGATGCATGTTATGTACTTGGATCCATGCATTGATGAGGTTGTACCCTTCCTCCATAATCATTTTTGAAATCGGAGTCATCTTCTATGTCCATGTGTATCGGCAGGTTTCTGTTGTCCATTATCTTTTTATATTCTCTCTTTAGAGCATTTTTTCTCCGCAGGTGTGGTGGAGGGATATGGCTTAATGTTGGCATCCAGTACATGGGGGTTGATTTGACAGTCCCCGATATCATGCGCATAGTGTTGCTCAGTTGGGTGTCTATTTTTTGTATATGTGGGCTGTTAAGCCATACTGGGGTGCAGTATTCAGCAGCAGAGAATGCAAGACACAGACCCGAGGAGCACAGAGTGGAGGCCGATGCTCCCCAGGTTGTTCCACACAGCTTCTGGATGATATTGTTTCTTGTTTTTAGCTTCTCAACTGTTTTTTTAGGTGTTCCTTGTAACACAGGGTTCTATTTTAGGGTTGCAGCAGAGGTTTTCATTGTTCTTTGGAATCCCGCCTCGATATAAGTAGTGAGTGATAGGACTTGGTTCTTTTTGGTCGAAATCCGGCTTGTTCGATGGGTATTGCTTTGAGTATTTCTGGACTGATTTGATTATAGATAAGTCTTTCTAGTAACTTCTGCATAGCAGATAGCAGGAAGATCGGCTTGTAGCTTTTAGGGTTATCTGCTGGTCTGCCAGGTTTTAATATGACTATTATCTTTGATTGTTTGAATTCCAGAGGAGTATTTGCTGTTTGCATTAAGTCTGTGAAGAAATCTGCCATTCATTTTCTTGTGTACTTGCCACTATTTATAAGAAACTCTGGGTGGATGTTATCAAATTTCCCGGGGCCTTTCCCGTCGTCATGTCTTTAAGAGCCTGGGAGATGTCTTCACTTGTAAAGGGAATTGTGTGTGTGCAGTTTCTGTGGCTTCAGCCTTTATCGATTTGATGCTAACCCAGCATCATAGCAAGCTCTCCCGCTTCCTCAACCTCTGACCACGGGCACCTAAACTTGAAAGAGGAGTTGTCATCCTTGAATAAATAGAAGTTCAAATTCATATCCGCCTGGTCTTTCAGTTGCGCCAACAAAGTGTCTTCATTAAGGGTGTGGATCTCCATGTGAGCCCCATCCTTTCCAATATTAAGATGTGGAGGAGACATCCACCACTTCCTCCACTAGGCGGGCAATCAATGATGAGGAGATTGACATGGGAGCTGGTGTTGCGTGCGGTCAGGCTCTTGACTCAGAGACGGTTGAGGCGGATCAGTGACGTGCAGACAGTACTCAAAGATGATGATGTAGCTGACCGCACTTGGGAGCCGGTTGATGAAGGAGCTTCATTATCATCAGAAGAAGAGGGTAACAGCTTGCCAGTGGCGGAGCCAGCAAGTCGCTAGTGTGGCCAGTAGTCAGCAGGGTGGCAGCAGTGGGAGGTCGGGAGCCAAACGTTCCCGGGGTAGACCACCTGCTTCGCAGGAGCCTACCTGCCATAGAAGTAGCAGCGCATGAGTTCACGGAGGCAGCGGTGGTAGCAGTCAGTCAGTGCATAGTATTGGGGTAAAATCAACTACTTAGCGATGTGGCAGTTTTTTGTTAAGCCGCCGGAGGAGGTGAACATGGACATATGTAGAATATCTGGGCACAAGGTGAAGCGTGGCCAGGGTGCCAATGTTGGCACCACGGCCCTGCATCAACATATGCAGAATCACCATAAATTGGCCTGGGAGAACTGTGGCTCTGATGTGGTGGATCATCCTGCTGCAGCTACTGCTGCATCACCTAGTGGCACGCACCCGGTTTCAGCCAGTCAAGGCTCCACCACCTCAGCCGAAGGGAGCTGTCTGTCATTCCCATCTTCAGCTGGTCCTTATGCCCCTGCTCCTCCTCCTCCTACTCCTCGTCAGTAATTCCATCAGCAATCGATCACCGACGCGATTAACAAGAGACAACAGTATGCGTGCACTTATCCAACTGTGCAGAAGTTGAATGTGCTCCTGTCCAAGTTGCTGGTGCTGCAGTCCCTCCCTTTCCAAGTGCTGGACTCTGTACCTTTCAGAGAAGGGATGGCTTGTGCCGAGCAGAGGTGGAGAGTCCCAAGCCATCATTTCTTTGCGAAAAAGCAGTACAAGCTCTGCACAAAAATGTAGAACAGAAGGTGGGCCAGTCCTTGAGCTTGTAGGTGTCTGCCAAAGTGCAAGGCAGTGCTGTTGTGTGGTGCTGTAACTACGGTCAGGGACAGTACATGTCCTTTATGGCCCACTGGGTGAATGTGGTTCCTGCACAGCCACACCAGCAACTTGGCCAGGTGATGCCGCTTCAGCCTCCACGTTGCCACGTCATTGGTCTTGTGACAATGTATACCTCTGCCTCCTAATCCCCCACTGTGTCCTCAGCCTCCACTGCAGGGATAATTCACTGTGCCCCTCCAGCATACCACATGTGCAGGGAATGGCAGTGTCAGGCTGTTCTGCACCTTATTTGCCTGGGCGAATGGAGTCACATTGTATCCTTAATCGAGAAATCAAATCCTGGCTTTCTCTGTGACAACTGAAAATCGGAACCATGGTGACCGTCAACAGGGAGAACATGGTGTTGTCACTAAGTCAAGGAGGGCTGAGCCATGCGCCCTGCATGACACACGTGTTCAATCTGGTTGTCAAGCGGTTCCTGAAGTCTTCCACCTATCTGCAAGACATCCTAAAAATGGCTGGGAAACTTTGCATGCACTTTAGCAACTCATACACCGCAAAGCACACCCTCCTTGAGCTGCAGCATCCCCCAACATAGACTGATATGCGATGTATCCACCCATTGGAATTCCACCCTCCATATGTTGGACCAACTATATGAACAGAGAAAGGCCATAAACGATTTCTTGATGATCCAAGCAGACAGGAGTACTCCCCTGTGTAACTTCGATATCAGCCAGTGGCAACTCATGCGTAACACCATCCGTTTGCTCAGGCCCTTTGAGGAGGCCACATTATTTATCAGTCGCCAGGACTACGGGATGAACAACTTCATTCCACTGCTTCATGTACTGGAACAGATGCTGGTATATCTGGCTGGTCAGGAGACTGGAGACGCGGCGCCTAGATCTCACGGCCATATGAGCCCTTTGGGGGCTGAACTGGAGGAGGAAGAGGACATTGGAGCACAAGCAATATGTGGCGAAATGGGTGGTTTTTCTACATGGGTGACAGGAGAGGAGGAGCAGGAGGAGAAGGACCAGCCATAGGAGATACAGGGCGATGAGGAAGATGAGGCAGTGTACCCAGACACACCGTGGCAGCATGCAGTGGAGATGGAGGCAGGGAGTCCCTTCAAGTCACTTGCACAAATGGCCCGATGCATGCTCACTTGCTTGCGTAGTGACAGCCGAATTGTCACCATTTGGAAGAGGGATGACTTCTGGCTCTTCACCTTGTTGGACCCCTGCTACCGGTCCAAAATGGGGGCCTTTTTTACACCCACTGAAAGGGAGGACAAACTGAACTAGTATAGAGACATCCTATGTAGTCAGTTGGCCGCTGCCTATCTGTGCCATCGTCCATCCACTCGCAGGTCTGACCCTTTGTGCTCACATTCCACTGCCTTGGCTGCAAGGGAGGGGTGGGGTGGCAAGAGCAGTACCAGGAGTCTAGAGTCGCTGATGAGCAGCTGTCTCCACCCACCTAGTGAAGAAACTACTCACCAGCATCTAGACATAGAACAGAACCTGAACCAGCAGGTGGTGGCATTCTCGGAGTGCACCCTGCCAGCCCCATCATTGATGATCCGCTGGACTACTGGGCAGCCAAACTGGAAATGTGGCTGCAACTGGTAGAGTTTGCCTTGAAAAAGCTGTCCTGCCCAACCAGTGGTGTGGCATCAGAGCGGGTGTTTAGTGCGGCAGAGGCCATAGTTACCCTAAGGAAAACTCACCTGTCCACCCTAAATGTGGAGAGACTGAACTTTGTCAAGTTGAATCAGGCATGGATCAGCCAGGATTTCTACCCACCAATGCCTGATGCATCAGATTAGATCATCCATGCTGCCTCACCCAAACCTTGACAAAAGAGACCGGTTTCTTCTGGCTACCTGTCTTGGCTGCTATTCTGATGCTGTCACCCGCCTGATGCCACACATCTTATGCCAAGTGCTCCATCTTACACCCACCATCATCAGCGGGTACTGTTATTTCCATCCACCTCCACAGTCTGTTGTCTTGGCAATCTGTGGCCTCTTCATGCTGCTGCCACCTGCACACTCTGTCGTCATTCCACTCTGTGGCATTTTAATGCAGCTGCCACCTCCACACTCTGCCGTCTTGCCACTCTGTGGCCTCCTGATTCTGCTGCTACCACCTCCACACTCTGTAATTGTGCCACTCTGGTCTCCTCTTGCTGCTGCTGCCACCTCCACACTATCATTGTGCCACTCTGTGGACTCCAAATGCTGCCATCACCTCCACACTGTCATTGTGCAACCATGTGGCCTCCTACTGATGCTGCTGCCACCTTCACACTGTCATTGTGCCACTCTGTGGACTTCTCATGCTGTTCCCACCCTCCCCACTACATGACAGGGCCACTATTTTGCCTTTCGGCCTGACTGACAACATCATTTATTTGACCCTTCTTCTGATTTATCAGAAGGAAGGAAAAATGATACACACAATGGATCCTGTCTATGTAACAGCTGTAAGGCCTGCATGACATCGTCCCTATTTTGCATCAGAATTAGCTCATGATTTGGTAGCCAAAAGCAGCAGTGGGTACAAAACACAGAAGACATGCAAATATTCCATCCACGTGTCATCTCTGTTTTGGATCCACTCCTGTTTTTTTGGCTTTAGCCATACTGATGCATTACGGATGGGGGTTATTGTTCTAACGGATCAGAGGAAGGGAAAAATAAATCAGTGACGTCAACACAAACTTACTGCTGACGCCCTCTCCACTCTGTCGGGGGGCTCTACTTGTATAAACGTTTAATAGATCAGGTTCTGTAGACATCTATGTGGAATCACAGTAGCGTGCGTTCAGAGGATCGCACATTAAACATGTTGAACTACAGCCTGCCAGCGCTGATAATTGACTGGCAGGCTGTAGATTTTTTAAATAATCAATCAAATAGGTATATCAGACGCTATTTTGTAAATAGCGTCTGATATACCTGCTACCTGCTCCTCTGCTTGCCCTTTTGCTTGGATCGACCAACAGAGGACACAGGCAGCTCTGTAAGTAGCACCAAGCACCACACACACATTACACCCCCTGTCACTAATTAACCCTTTATTAACCCCTGATCACCCCATATAAACTCCCTGATCACCCCGCTGTCATCCCCCTGTCATTGATCACACCCCTGTAAGGGTTCCTTATCACCACCTGTTAGTTAGCTACTTGTTAGGTAGTTAGCGCCCAGCCCACCGCATCACAGTCACTGATCAGTCGCTGATTAGCGTCATCGCTGTCGCTAATCAGCACAAGTACTATATAGTATCTGTAAGTGATGCAATCAGATCTATATCAGTATATTAGAGTCACCTTAGGCTCTACAAAAAAACGCAGTGTTCGCCCGATCAGGCCTGATCTTGTGCCCACACTTGCGTTCCGTCCGCCCCACCGCAGTGACAGAATTTTTTTTTCCTGATCACTGCAAAAACACTGTAAATTCGCTGCGGCGCTATAAAGATCGCGTTTGAGCTTTTTGGAACTATATTAGCGATCGCAGCTTTACTTCGCAAGCACTCCTTTTTACTAGGCAGGTGTGCTCTTTTTCCTGGGTAGTCTCAGAGGAATACCCCCTAAATTTAGTTAGCCCAAAATGTCAAAAAAGGGGTATTCCACTGAAGAGGCCTACAGGATTCTGGCCCTGATGGATGAAAGCGATGGTGATGCCTCACCCGCTGAATCCAGTGGTTCAGAATATGAATCTGTAGACAGCAGTGGCACTCTAACCACTATTGAATATGACCAGGTTGAGGTCCCTGCTATGGTCAAGCATACCCGACCCCATGTCAGTGTTCTGCATACCCCTCGTGATGAGCCTAATTTGCAGCAGAGTGGTGCTAGCGCTGATCTTTTTTATGGTGCGGCATACACCAGCAGCGCAGCACATCCTGGACCTTCTACCAGCACTGCCGTATTCCCTGGTGAAGTGGTGAGCACCAGAAGGGCAGTTCAAGCTGGTACCGTGGCACGTGCAGTAACTCCCCCATTGCAGCCACCACGTTCACAGGCCCGTGGAGCCATTAGACTCCAAGAGGTGCTGGCAAACCCAAATTGGCAATCCCCTGCTTCCGCCGCACCCGTATTGCCCCCTTTCACTACCCAGTCAGGAGTTTTTGTCGAGACAGCTCATTTAGGATCAGCCCTTGAGTTTTTTGAGCTGTTCTTCACCGCAGATCTCTATGACTTTGTTGTGGCAGAAACCAACCGCTACCCAACACAGTATATAACTAGTCCGGAAAGCTTCTATGCCCATCTTTTCTGGTGGAAACCAGTCACAGTTTCCGAATGTAAAATATTTTGGGGCCTTATCCTCAGCATGGGTCTAACTAAAAAAAAATGTATTGCGGACCTATTGGTCTAAAGACCCAATACATTACATGCCCATGTTCTCTGCTGCTATGTCCAGGGCACGTTTTAAGGTCATCATGCGCTTTATGCATTTCACTGACAATAAAACCTGTCATCCAAGAGCCCACCCTGCTTATGACCGGTTCCACAAAATTCGGCCCCTCATAGACCGTTTATCATCCAGGTTATCAAACAGTACATCCCCAGCAAGCGCACCCGGTATGGGGTCAAACTGTATAAGCTCTGTGAAAGTGCCACAGGCTATACATATCGTTTTAAGGTCTATGAGGGAAAAGACTCAAAACTGGAGCCGGTCGGATGCCTTGACTACCTGGGGAGCAGTGGCAACATTGTCTGGGACTTGGTGTCACCCTTACTCCACAAGGGGTACCACTTATACGTGGACAATTTTTACACAAGCGTGTGCTTCGTTCGGCACTTACATATAGTCGGAATTCAATGCTGTGGCACCGCGCGACCTAGTCGCCGGTTCTTCCCCCAATGGCTCATTAATACCCGACTTGCACGGGGGAGAGGGATGCCTTGTGTGACCAAGAACTGCTCGCGGTGAAGTGGAGGGACAAGAGGGAAGTTTACCTTCTGTCTACCATTCACGCAGACATGACTGTACAAATTGAAAGGGCAACGGGAGTCATTGAGAAACCCCTCTCTGTCCACGACTATAACCTTCACATGGGAGGGGTGGACTTCAATGACCAGATGTTGGCTCCCTATTTAGTGTCCCGCCGCACCAGACGCTGGTATAAGAAGGTGTCTGTTTATTTCATTCAATTGCCTGTGTATAATAGTTTTGTTCTCTACAGTAAGGCTGAGAGAACGGGATCCTTCCTAAAATTCCAGGAAGAGATCATTTTGGAACTCCTGTATCCAGGAGGGTCTGTGCCCCAAGTCCCTGATGTAGTTAGCCAGCTACATGACAGACACTTCCCGAGTGTCTATCCTGGTACCCCAACTCACCGTTCCCCAAGAAAAAGATGTTGTGTCTTTAGCAGGGCTCGAATAAGGCGTGACACCACCGTTTTTTGTCCTGACTGTCCTGACCAGCCTGTCCTATGCATAGGGGAGTGTTACTGCAAGTACCACACAGGTACACTATTAGTGTAGGGATCGTGTGACACAGGACAGGCACACAGGGGTCTTAGGGCCCTTTCACACAGAGCTGCTACAAACCTCTCCTTTCACCTGGGACAAAGTGCATAATGTACTTCGCCACATCTCTTGCCGATTTGCGCTTTGCACATTGTCCCATGGTGAAGGAGAGGTTTGTCCTCTAAAGGTAAAAAATAAATAAAAAATCACAGGTAAGCAAAAATGTTTCAATTGTTATATGAAGTTTATAAAAGTTGATGTTAATAAATTTATTGTGTTGCTGTTTTTTTTTTTCTTTAGCTTCTAGGTGGACCAAGCGCTCAACCAGCTGCAGCACTGATGTGCATCCTGACATAAGCATTGCGCTGCTGTCAGATTACACAAAATCATGTATGCGGCGCTGCAAGACGAGATTTTTCCTCTGCAGTAAAAAAGATACTTTTGGTGAACCTTATGAGCTGAGGGGCGGTTTTCATATGCTTTGGCAAACACTTTGTATACATTTTTTTTATAATTCTGGCAATTATTTATTCATCCACCATTGATTGATGTGAATGGAGAAATTTGGTTTGCCAGGGCATACGAGCTGAAGTGGGTTTGTATGTTGGGCGGAGCTCCTATGTCCTGGCAGATGCCTTTCCCCTCTTTATTTTTTTTTTGCACATTTTTCGGCAGAGATTTTTTCATCCACATTGATCGATGCGAATGAAGAAATCTGTGCCGTTCATTTTTACTTTCAGCCCAGAGGATCTCATTACCCGTATGCTCAATATAAGGAGAATAGCAGAAACTCCTAATGCTGGCCATACATGTAATGATTGTGGAGACCCTCAAATGCCAGGGCAGTACAAACATTAAACTAAATGACCCCATTTTGGAAAGAAGACACCCCAAAGTATTCGCTGAGGGGCGTATTGAGTTCATGAAAGATTGAACTTTTTGTCACAAGTTAGTGGGGAAAAAAATCAAAAAAATCAATGTCCACTAACTTGTGCCCAAAAAAAAAATCTTCTATGAACCCGCCATGCCCCTCACGGAATACCTTGGGGTGTCTTCTTTCCAAAATGGGGTCACTTGTGGGGTATTTATACTGCCCTTGCATTTTAGGGGCCCTAAAGCGTGAGAAGTAGTTTGGAATCCAAATGCGTAAAAATGCCCTGTGAAATACTAAAGGTACTCATTGGAATTTGGGCCCCTTTGTGCACCTAGGCTGCAAAAAAGTGTCACACATGTGGTATCACCGTACTCAGAAGAAGTAGGGCAATGTGTTTTGGGGTGTATTTTTTACATATACCCATACTGTGCGTGAGAAATATCTCTGTAAATGGCAACTGTTTAATTTTTTTCATACACAGTTTTCAATTTACAGAGATATTTCTCTCACCCAGCATGGGTATATGTAAAAATAGACCCCAAAACACATTGCCCTACTTCTTCTCAGTATGTTGATACCACATGTGTGACACTTTTTTGCAGCCTAGGTTCGTAAAGGGGCTAAAAGTCCAACGAGTACCTTTAGGCTTTACAGGGTTGCTCACAATTTAGCCCCGCCCAAAATGCCAGAACAGTAAACACACCCCACAAATGACCCCATTTCGGAGAGTAGACACCTCAAGGTATTCACTGAGGGGCATAGTGAGTCCGTGGGAGATTTTTTTTTTTTTTTCCATAAGTTAGCAGAAATTGAAACTTTATTATTTTAATTTTTTCCTCAGAAAGTGTCATTTTCCGCTAGCTTGTGAAAATTTATTTTAATCATACTTGAACTCACCATGCCCCTCCGCAAATACTTTGGGGTGTCTTCTTTCTAAAATTGGGTCATTTGGGGGTATTTATACTATCCTGGCATTCTAGCGCCTCAAGAAACATGACAGGTGCTCAGAAAGTCAGAGCTGCTTCAAAATGCGGAAATTCACATTTTTGTACCATAGTTTGTAAACGCTATAACTTTTGCGCAAACCAATATATATACACTTATTGGATTTTTTTTTTTTATCAAAGACATGTAGCACAATAAATTCTGACACAAACTTGTATAGAAATATAATTATATTTGAACAATTTTACCCGAAAATTTTAAAAATACACTTTTTTTGAGAAAATTGCGGTATTTTTGGTTTAATATCAGAAAAACAAAAAATCTCTGCAGCAATCAAATACCACCAAAAGAAAGCTGTATTTGTGAGAAGAAAATTCATTTGGGTGCCAAGTTGCATGACCGAGCAATAAACCGTTAAAGTTGTGAAGTGCCGATTTGTAAAAAAGGGCCTGGTCACTAGGGGGGTATAAACCTGTGGTCCTTAAGTGGTTAATATTATTAATATTATTATTATACTTTTAACAGTAGTGTTTCAATTTTGTTCTTCGTAACTTTTCAGTGAATTCTATAATTCACAAATGTCATTTTTCTTCTAGATAGTCTGGAAAAAAATGTGCAAATCAAATTTTATTACAATATCATGCTTCAGAGCTTACCATAGGCTACCAGAGTGGAGGTAAACAAGAAGATCCACAACCTGTCCATGACAAATCTGTAGAGAGAACAGCAGAAAAAGGAGAAATTTACTAATCTTGCCTCGGCTGGAGAACGAGCCGCCAGAAAGTCAGCCTGATGAATTTATCATAGAACGGCTTTCTGTAGCTGTTATGTGCTGTGAAATGGAGAAGCTGCCAAATAGGGCTATATTTTAAAAAATAAAAAATTACAGAGATGTTTTTAGTCTAAAATTCTAGTAAATAAATAATTTCATAAAATAGCTCAGAAGGAGTCCATAGAGTATTGGATTGTGGTGATTAATATCACCTTGGTGGCCCTATTTCAACGTTTCACTGTGTATTCAATTACCCCTTAATTCCACAGTTTTGTTCCCTGTACTGCCTACTTTTACCTGTGCTTAAAATAGGGTTGCTAGGCGTGTTCCGTCCATTTGTTGAAGGACGGAGGACGCAGAAGCACGCAACATGCAAGGTCAGATTACTGACAGCCAGGGACTGTAAGTAAATGATTAAAGCCAGGTCCTCCCCAGCAGCTAACAGTGCCTGGGCTGTGTGCACTTCTCCCTGTCCCTGCGCTTGGCAGACGCTCCCTCACTCAGCAGAGCTGGAGAATGCAGAGCTGAAGCAGCACACAACAGGGAAGGGAGATCTGCCATCTGCTCAGTGTATAAATGAAAGCAACATGTGGTCTGAGGACCCCTTTGTGCTGCAGTAGATTAACCCTTTAGGGGGAGGGTTCTGGTTATTGACACTTTTGGGGGGCTATTGTTAGTGGCTAGTGAGGGCAGGCGTGATTAGCCTCAGGGTGAGCGCAGTAGCAGCCATCTTAACTGAATAGTGAAATTGAAGTTTTATGCAGACTGGTTGCTAAGGGCTGAATATTATTAAATATGGGGTAAGTCAGTCTAATATTAACTGATTCTGAAATATCGTGTTATTAGTAACTACATATATGAATATTTAAATTAGGGTCTAAATTTGACAGTTATCCTTTAATTTACCTCAGCCCTATAAGCAACAAAAGGGAAATCTGCCCAATTGGCCATGTGGTTCAATTCTAAAAAGTAGAGATGAGCAAATTGATTGCATACTAACCAAATTTGACCCAAGACAGAGTGAGAGAAAAAAATATAAAAAATAATAATCATGTAAAAAAAAAAAATGTGAGAAACAAGAGAGAAAACATATCCTGGGAAACCTCAGAGTGTTATACACAATTTCTTAAGGCCATTTGGAGCACTTTCAATTCGGGCAAAAGATTCGGAACCCGACACCCACCGAATGATATTGATAACCTATCCTGTGGATAGGTCATCAATATTAAAAGCACCTGAGTGCTCCCCTATTTTTCCTGTTTGAGATGCTTTTTAGTAGAAATGGGAGTATCGCTCAAAATTTCATTCATGTTTGATTCGGCCAAATCAGTTCAACAATGAGATTTGGTTCTGAATCTTTTGTCTGAATATTAAAAGCCCAGAGAACCCTCTAAACTCAATTGCTGGAGATAGAATCTAGGTCTCACACTTCGGTGTGGGAGGGAAACACCACACCGAACATAGGAGGGAAGGGGAAAACAGGGAATCAGGCCTGAGAACTAGGGAAGGAAGATGAACAACTCCCATTGAAAATCCTAACCAAAATCCAGACTGACTACCAATATGAACAGACCCCAAAGGTAGGTGAGTTCATACGCAGACATACCTAGAGTCATATATAGCCCTATAGGACCCTAGTACTAATGGCAGGGACGAGACTACCTGTTCCTCCAAAAGAAAGGATGAACAGGAGTCTACTTCAGGCCTAAACAAACAATAGAGAGATGGAACACACAGAACCCAAACAAAATACAAAAGGGAAAAGAAAGACTTAACTTTAAAGAGGCTATAGAAGCACCAGGAAATCAGCTGAGATCCAAACACTAACAATCCACAGGCACAGAAGCTATAAACCACACAGCATTATGGTAGAAGCAACTATAAATAAGGAAGGTTAAATGACCACATAAGCAACACCTGGAGGCAAGGGGTGTAGCCATTACCAGAAACAACACAGACACCTATTGATCCACAAGGAAAAACTGTCAGATAAAACCACATGTTGCCAGTCTCACAAATCTCCTGCCACTCACTGTCTCTGGGACGTTCTTATGTCTTGGTACGTCCGTGACCCTAGGAGGGTCACTAACGAATCCTTCTTTCTTCTTTTCTTAGATTCTAACTTGGCTTCATAGGTCAATGACTATATGACTAGGCTATAGATTCTTCACCTTGCAGATAACTCCAGAACAGGAGTCTGGGATAAAACTAAACCCCAGATAAGGCCAACCCTTACGGATATGAAGAAGAGATCTGAGGAGACTCACCTTGTCAGGACTGTGAGAGCAGTGTCACCTTCTTCCTATTGCTCTCCTGTATATATATCTCTCTTTGGTTGCCCGCCTTACTATACACCTGCAGGAGGTCTTATTATCATTGCCGCAATGGCTTTGCTTCCAGGTTCCTCTGGCAGGTGGGAAAAAATAATAATCTAAAACCTCAAATATTTACCAAGAAACCTAAGTAAGTATACATTTAATCATAATGTTTTATTTCCCATGGAATAATATCAGATATTGATGCCCTCAGTCTGCAATACACAGCATGGACCCAGAGCTTCTACCTTGGGGTGATCTTCAGCTACAAAGTCACAATATTAAAGGGAAGGTATCATCAAAAAATGACTTTTTGCTCAAATACTGTTATTTTATGTTAAACATATTTTTACGATTTTATAATGATGTTGTTTTTTTATTTTCCCAAGTCATTATCTTTAACCCATTAAGGATGCAACCTAATTTGTTAATTAAAGGGGTTTTCCGGGACTTTAATATTGATGGCCATAAATATCTGATACCCAGCAGTCTCACCAATCTGCTGCTCCAGAGTAGTTCTAGAGACAGGAATCAGCGCTGGAACTACAGCTCTGATTATCGAGCATTAGATGGAATTTTTAACTGCCTAATTCGTCCACGACACTATGAATGGAGCCAGTGGCATACATAGAGAAGTAAGGGCCCCATAGCAAGGAACAAACCAGCCCCCCCCCCCCCCACACATAGGACAGAAGGGTTTCTTGGGCCATTTTTCCACTGCCTCATTTGCTAAAAGTTGTTCCTTTATAGGATAGAGTCCTGACCAAGTTTTCACCTCCAGTAGAAGAGGAGATAATCCCAACTAAGACTGGGCCCCCTCTTGCCCTGGGCCCCATAGCAGTCACATGGTCTGCCGCTATGTTAGTTACAACCCTGAATGGAGCTGTGCAGTTCTAGTGCTGCAAAGAGTTACTCTTAAGCAGTTCATCAGTGAGGGTGGACGGGTTTCGGACCCCCCATCGATCAGATAGAGCTCAATTTCTTTATTGTTTTTCATTTTAATGCTGTCAAAATTGTCTCAAATTTTAATTTCTTATATTTTTGTGTCTGTGTGGCGGCTTTCTAAAACCTCAGCGGAGCTGTGTGAAGGCTATTTTTTTGCAGGACAAGTGGTAGTTTTCATTGGTGCCATTATGCCTTTTTAATTATTTTTGTTGTTTAATTATTATGTATTCTGGAGGTAGTATGAGCAAAAATAAATTTATACAGCAATTTTGGCAATCTGGAAAAATGTTTTACTCTGTTCACAGTACAAGGAATTGGATAATATTACAGTATAGGTCATTATGGATGTGGCAATACCAATTATGTGTATATATATATATATATTTTTTTTTTTATTATTATTTTTTTTACATTTTCACTTAACTAAACATACAGGGGCACATTTATTAAGAGTGGTTTTTTAGACGCCGGTCTTAACAAGCCCTACAGCTGGCGGTGGAACCAGATTCTGTAGAGGCGCCGATTCTAAATGTAATTCTAAATGTAACACGCCTAAACCAGGCTTAGAAAATGATGAAAGAGCCTCCCGACCCGACCCCGTCTCTGCTACTTTTTTAGACCTGACATGAGCAGGGAAGAAGTCACAGATTCTGCAGCACCATGGCATGCAACAGAATATGAGACAGATATATGCCAAGAAGCGCATATCTGGTCATAAATGACCCCCGCAGTATTTGCAGGCAAAAAAGCCACTTTTTGTGCTTCAAAGCAGTTTTTGAATTAATCTGCTATTTCTTGTGTTTTATATATATTGTATATAGTGACTGGTTATTTTTCATATGTAGCCAGTTGTTACTGACCAAGTGTCCCCACTTATAAAGTGCAGGGGACTCCTCACAATGTTTTGACCTAAATCAGGCTGGGATAAATAGTGATGGCCGAACATCAGCCGGGATGGCTCGCGAACCATTCAAATGTTCGTGAACTGCGCATTCACAGCGGTCCGCATTGACTTTAATGGCAGGCAAACCTTAAAAACCTTCAGGTCATATTTTCAGCCACCAAATTCTTACTAGAAGTGCACTAATAGTCCCAGAACATGGACAGTAACATACCAGAGGGGGATCATTGCCAAAAATTCCCACAAAAATATGTATTTTAATCAAGGGTCATTTTTATGCGTCTTAAAATGAAACTCTCAAAAATGTGCCCTGCAGAAACCTAGAAAAATTTTAGGCATTCACCTGACAGAAAAGAACTTGTGATGATGTGGCTGGAGGTACATTAGGCAGTCACGGGATACAAATTTTACTGTAGGCCACTGGAGTACATGCCACAAAAATGAGGCATTCACCTGACAGAAAAGAACTTGTGATTATGTAGCTGGAGGTACATTAGGCGGTCACTGGTTAAAAAAAATTACTGTAGGCCAGAACAGGCCCCAAAGATTAGGCATTCACCTGACAGAAAAGAACTTGTGATTATGTGGCTGGAGGTACATTAGGCAGTCACTGGATACAATTTTTACTGTAGGCCAGTACAGTCCCCAAAAATTAGGTATTCACCTGACAGAAAAGAACTTGCGATGATGTGGCTGGAGGTACATTAGGCGGTCTTTGAATTTTTTTTTTTACTGTAGGCCAGAACAGGCCCCAAAAATTAGGCATTCATCTGACAGAAAAGAACTTGTGATGATGTGGCTAGAGGTACATTACGTTGTCACTAGATAAAAATTTTACTGTAAGCCACTGGAGTATAGGCCCCAAAAATTAGGCATTTACCTGACAGAAAAGAACTTGTGATTATGTGGCTGGAGGTACATTAGGCAGTCACTGGTTAAAAAAAATGACTGTGGGCTAGAACAGGCCCCAAAAATTAGGCATTCACCTGACAGAAAATAATTTGTGATTATGTGGATAAAGGTATATTTGGCGGTAACTGGATAAAATTTTTACTGTGGGTCACTGGAGTACAGGCCCCAAAAATTAGGCATTCACCTGACAGAAAAGAATTTGTGATTATGTGGATAAAGGTATATTAAGCAGTCACTGGATAAAAATTTTACTGTGGGCCACTGGAGTACAGGCCCCAAAAATTAGGCATTCACCTGACAGAAAAGAACTTGTGATTATGTGGCTGGAGGTTCATTAGGCGGTAACTGGATAAATATTTTACTGTAGGCCAGTACAGGCCCCAAAAATGTGGATTTCACCTGACAGAAAAGAACTTGTGGTGATATCGCTGGAGGTACATTAGGCGGTCACTGGATAAAATTTTTATTGTAGGCAACAAAAATTAGGCATTCACCTGACAGAAAAGGCCTTTTTTTGCCGCTGTGTATACATAAGACAAGGACCATTCTTTGTTCTGGGTGGTGGCATTTATATGTGTGGGCTGGCATGAGGAAATTCAATTACACGTGGTCGTCACAGGGTGAATTCCTCTGAGATCCATGCCTCATTCATTTTTAGAAATGTGAGGTAGTCCACACTATCGTGAGCTAGGCGAGTATGCTTATCGGTCACGATGCCCCCTGCTGCGCTGAACATCCTTAACCGCCTCCGGACCGCCTAATGCAGGATCGCGTTCCGGAGGCGGCTCACTCAGGCACAGTCACGCATCTAGCGAGACGCGAGATGGCGCTCACAGCCGGCCCGCGCATGCACATTGCGGGCCGGGAAAAGTTTCAGGACAAGTTCGTCATCAGCCTGCCAGCCAAGGATCGTCGCTGGCAGGCTGATGATTTTCAAAAAAAATAATCAGAAGCCATCCAACACATTATATTTATAAATATAATGTGTTAAATGGCTTCTGTGCTCTTCTGCTGGTCCTTTTCGTCAGTTGGTTCCAGCAAAGGAGCACAGTTCACAGTGAGTACACACTAACAGTACACTTAGCCCCAGATTACCCCCCATCACCCCAATTAACCCCTTGATCACCCCTTGATCGCCCCTGTCAATCACCTATTGAAAGGGAAAAAGGTGATCAGTGTAAACTGTCACTTTTTTTTTTCCACTGGTATTGACTGATAGTTTTAGGATAGTTTAGGCCCCTTGGTTAGGTAGTTTAGCGATCAGTTAGCGCCCAGCCCACCGCACCGCACCGCAGTCTGTTATTCGCTGATTAGCATATCGCTAATCAGCATTTGTACTGTTATAGTATCTGTAAGTGATCAGAACTGATCACAGTCAGATCTATAATAGTATTAGTGTCACCTTAGCTCGCCTTCCACCCAAAACGCAGTGTTTGCCCAATCAGGGCTGATCGGTCACCCACACGTGAGTTCACCAACGCTCGCCCCGACTCAGTGACAAAAAAATTATTATTTTTTTATCACTTTACAAGCGCTGCGGCGATAAAAAAAATCTGTTTTGATATTTTTTAGCAATCGCAGCGGCCTCCGGTACTTCACTAGCCTCCCATTTGTAAGACAGGCTTGCTTTTTTTCTTGGGTAGTCTCAGGGAATACCCCCTAAATTTAGTAGTCCAAATGGCAAATAAGGGGTATTCTTCTGAAGAGGCCTACAGGCTTCTGACCCAGTCGGATGAGGAATGGGAACCCTCATCTGACGAATCCAGCGGGTCAGAATATGAACCTGTAGAAAGCAGTGGCAGTCTGACACAAAGTTCGGACAAGGAGGTTGAGGTCCCTGATACCACCAGGCGTACCCAGCCCCGTGTTGCTTACCACAGGTTGGGCAGGATCAGCTTCAAGGGCAGCAGAGTGGGGCTGGTGCTGTTGGATTACGTGTTGAGGCATACACCAGCATCGCAGCCCATCCTGGACCTAGTACCAGCACTGCCGTAGAACATGGTGAAGTGGCGAGCACCAGAAGGGCAGTTGAAGCTGGTATGGTGGCACATGCAGTAGTTCCCCCGTCGCAGACACCACACAGACAGGCCCGTAGATCCCTTAGAGTCCCTGAGGTGCTGGCAAACCCTGATTGGCAGCTCCCAACTTCAGCCACACCAGTAGTTCCCCCTTTCACCGCCTAGTCTGGTGTTCGGGTTGAGACAAGGGGTACCATCTTTATGTGGACAATTTTTACACAAGTGTGCTCCTCTTCAGGCATCAGTTCCTAGAACAGATTGACTGCTGTGGCACCGCGTGACCTAGTCGCCGGGGCTTCCCCCAACGGCTCGTTACCACCCGTCTTGCAAGGGGGGAGAGGGCTTCCTTGTGTAACGAAGAACTCCTCGCGGTGAAATGGAGAGACAAGCGTGACGTTTACATGCTCTCCTCCATTCACACAGACACGACAATACAAATTGAACGAGCAACCAGTGTAATTGAAAAGCCCCTCTCGGTCCACGACTATAATTCGCTCATGGGCGGGGTGGACTTCAATGACCAGATGTTGGCTCCTTATTTAGTGTCTCACCAGATGCTGGTATAAGATGGTGTCTGTATATTTGATTCAATTGGCTGTATATAATAGTTTTGTTCTCTACAGTAAGGCTGGGAGAACAGGATCCTTCCTCAAATTTCAGGAAGAGATCATCGAGAACCTCCTGTATCCAGGAGGTTCCGTGGTCCCATCCACCAGTGTAGTGAGCCGTCTACATGAGCGACATTTCCCCAATGTTGTTTCTGGTACCTCAACCCAAGCGTCACCCCGAAAAAGATGTTGTGTCTGTAGCAGGAGTGGAATAAGGCGTGAAACCCGCTATTTCTGTCCTGACTGCCCTGACTACCCTGCCCTATGCTTAGGGGAGTGTTTCCAGAAGTACCACTCACAGGTACACTATTAGCATAGGGATTGCATCTCACAGGACAGGCACACAGGGCTATTAGGGTCCTTTCACACAGAGCTGCTGCAAACCTCTCCTTTCACCTGGGACAAAGTGCATAATCTCTGGGCGATTTGCACTTTGCACATTGTCCCATGGGGAAGGAGAGGTTTGTCCTATAAAAAAGGTAAAAAAGCAATACCAAAAAAAAATCACTGGTAATCAAAAAAGTTAATGTTCTGTTCAAAAAGTTAAATAAAGTTTATAAAAGTTAATGTTCCGTTCAAATGTTATTATAATGTTAATAAATTTATTGCGTTGTGGCCTGTTTTTTTCTTTTTTTTTTACCTTCTAGGTGGACCAACCGATGAACCAGCTGCAGCACTGATGTGCATTCTGACAGAAGCATTGCTCTGACGAGATTTCTCCTCTGCAGCAAAGATATGTTTGCCAAGGCTTATGAGCTGAGGGGGCGATGGTGTTCATATGCTTTGGCAAACACTTTGTATATAAAAAAAATCAAAAAAAATCCTGGCAATGATTTATTCATCCACATCGATTGATGTGAATGGAGAAATCGGGTTTGCCAGTGCATACGAGCTAAGTGGGTATGGATGTTGGGTGGAGCTCCTATGTCCTGGCAGACGCCTTTCCCCTCCTTTTTTTTTTTTGGGCAGAGATTTTTTTCATCCACATTGATTGATGTGAATGAAGAAATCTGTGCCGTTCATTTATTTCTTTCAGCCCAGAGGCTGAACGGAAAAAAATATATCTCATTTCCCGTATGCTCAATATAAGGAGAATAGCAGAAACTAATGCTGGCCATACATGTAATGATTGCGGAGACCCTCAAATGCCAGGGCAGTACAAACACCCCACAACTGACCCCATTTTGGAAAGAAGACACCCCAAGGTATTTGCTGAGGGGCATATCGAGTCCATGAAAGATTGAAATTATTGTCCCAAGTTAGCGTGAAAGGGAGACTTTGTGAGAAAAAAAACCAAAAAAAAAATCAATTTCCGCTAACTTGTGCTAAAAGAAAAATCTTCTATGAACTCGCCATGCCCCTCATGGAATACCTTGGGGTGTCTTCTTTCCAAAATGGGGTCACATGTGGGGTATTTTTACTCCCCTGGCATTTTAGGGGGCCCAAAAATGCCCTCCTTAAAGGAATTTGTGCCTCTTTGCGCCGCTAGGCAGCATAAAAGTGTCGCACATGTGGTATTGTTGTACTCAGGAGAAGTTGGGCAATGTGTTTTGGGGTGTCTTGTTACATATACCCATGCTGGGTGAGATAAATATCTCTGTCAAATGCCAACTTTGCATAAAAATAAGGGAAAAGTTGTCTTTAGAGAGATATTTCTCTCACCCAGCACGGGTATATGGAAAAAGACACCCCAAAACACATTGCCCAACTTCTCCTGAGTATGGAGATACTACATCTGTGACACTTTTTTGCAGCCTAGGTGGGCAAAGGGCACAAATTCCAAAGAGCACCTTTAGGATTTCACAGGGCATTTTGTACACATTTTGATTTCAAACTACTTCTCACGCATTAGGGCCCTTAAAATGTCAGGGCAGTATAACAACCCCACAAGTGACCCCATTTTGGAAAGAAGACACCCAAAGGTATTCTGTGAGGGGCATGGCGAGTTCCTAGAATTTTTTTTTTGTCACAAGTTAGCGGAAAATTATGATTATTTTATTTTTTTCTTACAAAGTCTCATATTCCACTAACTTGTGACAAAAATAAAAACTTCCATGAACTCACTATGCCCATCACGAAATACCTTGGGGTGTCTTCTTTCCAAAATGGGGTCACTTGTGGGGTATTATACTGCCCTGGCATTTTAGGGGCCCTAATGCGTGAGAAGTAGTTTGAAATTTAAAATGCGTAATAAATGCCCTCTGAAATCCTAAAGGTGCTCTTTGGAATGTGGGCTCCTTTGCGCCCCTAGGCTGCAGAAAAATATGTCACACATGTGGTATCGCCGTACTCAGGAGAAGTTGGGCAATGTGTTTTGGGTGTCTTTTTACATATACCCATGCTGGGTGAGATAAATATTTCTGTCAAATGCCAACTTTGTATAAAAAAAATGGGAACAGTTGTCTTTTAGAGAGAAATTTCTCTCACCCAGCATGGGTATATGTAAAAAGACACCCCAAAACACATTGCCCAACTTCTCCTGAGTACGGTGATACCACATGTGTGACACTTTTTTGCAGCCTAGGTGGGCAAAGTGGCCCACATTCCAAAGAGCACCTTTAGGATTTCACAGGGCATTTTGTACACATTTTGATTTCAAACTACTTTTCACGCATTAGGGCCCCTAAAATGCCAGGGCAGTATAACTACCCCACAAGTGACCCCATTTTGGAAAGAAGACACCCCAAGGTATTTTGTGATAGGCATAGTGAGTTCATGGAAGTTTTTATTTTTTGTCACAAGTTAGTGGAATATGAGACTTTGTAAGAAAAAAAAAAAAAATCATAATTTTCCGTTAACTTGTGACAAAAAATAAAAAGTTCTATAAACTCACTATGCCCATGAGCGAATACCTTAGGGTGTCTACTTTCCGAAATGGGGTGGGGGTTTTCTACTGTCTGGGCATTGTAGAACTTCAGGAAACTTGACTGAAATTCTCATTTTTGTACCATAGTTTGTAAACGCTATAACTTTTACCCAAACCATTTTTTTTACCCAAACATTTTTTTTTTATCAAAGACATGTAGAACAATAAATGTAGAAAAAAAATTTGCATAGAAATGTAGTTTTATTTTAAAAGTTTTACAACTGAAAGTAAAAAATATTATTTTTTGGCAAAAATAAAAAATCTGTAAATTTTGATTAATAACAAAAAAAGTAAAAATGCCAGTAGCAATGAAATACCACCAAATGAAAGCTCTATTAGTGAGAAGAAAAGGAGGTAAAATGTATTTGGGTCGTAAGTTGTATGAACGAGCAATAAACGGTGAAAGTAGTGTAGTGCAGAATTGTAAAAAGTGGTCTGGTCATTAAGGGTGTTTAAGCTAGGGGAGCTGAGATGGTTAAGGACAGGACACTTGAGTACTTAGCAGGCCAGCAGTTCCAACAAGCCAGCGGTCAGCCGTTGGGCAAGAGGATTATCCGGCATCATCATGTTTGTTATACTCTCAAACATTTGGGAAACGGAAGCCTGCCTTGTGCCAGATGAGAGCGACAACGGCATGGTGGAAGGTGGATTGGAGGACAAATGGGAGGAGAGAGGAGAAGGAGAAGAGGAAGGACGCGGAGCACCGGGTGTATGGCTTTGTGGGTTCTGATGGCGTTGCTCCTACTGGGCTAGGTGAAGGGAGGCCAGGTGCCATCTTAAGGTGGGCGTCCCTAGTTGAGTGTTGGGCTTACCGCGGCTTATGTGTTGACAGCACAGGCTGCAGATGGCAACACCATTGTCAGCAGCTGACACTTTAAAAAAAGCGTACACTGCGGAGCCTAGGAGCGCAAAATGTGACCGTGCATGGTGGATGGCTCGCTCCAGATACATTTTCAGTCTGCTTTTTGCCTCCTGTGCACTGCGAGTTCTGCCTGCTTTTCCTCCTTCTCCTCCCTATCTTCTGCTCTGTCTCTCCCTCTGAACTACCCTCCTCTTCCATTCTTGTGGGCACCCATGTGATGTCCATCGACACATCATCACTGTCACCTTCACCACCACTGATAATAGAGATCTTGGAGTAGGCAGCAACAGCGGGGACCAACCTCCTTGGGCCGACCTTGGTACTGTCGTCAGACAGCTGGGTGGTGCCCATTGCATCCTCCTCTTCCTCATCGAATGCCAAGAATGGCTGCACATCAGTAAGGTCTGGAAATGGATGGGAAAATAGTTCCTCTGACTTGAGTGGAGGGGCTATGGTGGTGGTGGTGGTTTCTTTGGGGGTGCACACAGCTAAGAGTGAGGACGGTGCAGATACAGAGGATGATGAGGGTGCAGAAGCGGAAGGCTGAGTGAGCCACTCAACCAACTCTGGTGAGCTCTTTGAAGTTAACCCATGCACCTTCTCCAACTTCCCAATTAGGCTCCGGCCTGAGGCACCTGACCAACCCCTACCACCCCTGCGGAACAGCCTGCCTCTTCCTACGTCCCTGTCATTTTCAAAATGACTAGGTGCCTAAGTCCCTAGAGAAGAGCAGTATTTGTGGAAGCAGGTATATCGCAGCCCTCAATAAATTTTTGGTGGAAGCAGGTATATACAACCCCTTTAATCAGTATTTTGTGGACGCAGGTATAGTGCAGGCCTCAATCAATTTTTGGTAGAAACAGGTATATCGAACCCCTTAATCAGTATTTTGTGGAAGCAGGTATATCACAGCCCCCAATCAGTGCTTTTTGGAAGCAGGTATATCAAACCCCTTAATCGGTATTTTGTGGAGGCAGGTATATCGCACCCCTCAATCAATATTTGGTAGAAACAGGTATATCAAATCCCTTAATCAGTATTTTGTGGAAGCAGATATATCACAGCCCTCAATCAGTATTTTGTGGAAGCAGGTATATCGCAGGACTCAATCAATACTTGGTAGAAACAGGTATATCGAACCCCTTAATCAGTATTTTGTGGAAGCAGGTATATCGCAGGCCTCAATCAATATTTGGTGAATACAGGTATAACAAACCCCTTAATCGGTATTTTTGTGGAAGCAGGTATATCTCAGCACTCAATCAGTATTTTGTGGAAGTAGGTATATCAAACCCCTTAATCAATATTTTGTGGAGGCAAATATAAACATAGAAACATAGAATGTGTCGGCAGATAAGAACCATTTGGCCCATCTAGTCTGCCCAATATACTAAATACTATGGATAGCCCCTGGCCCTATCTTATATGAAGGATGGCCTTATGCCTATCCAATGCATGCTTAAACTCCTCCACTGTATTTGCAGCTACCACTTATGCAGGAAGGTTATTCCATGCATCCACTACTCTCTCAGTAAAGTAATACTTCCTGATATTACTTTAAAACCTTTGCCCCTCTAATTTAAAACTATGTCCTCTTGTAGCAGTTTTTCTTCTTTTAAATATGCTCTCCTCTTTTACCTTGTTGATTCCCATTATGTATTTAAAAGTTTCTATCATATCCCCTCTGTCTCGTCTTTCTTCCAAGCTATACATGTTAAGGTCCTTTAATCTTTCCTGGTAAGTTTTATCCTGCAATCCATGTACCAGTTTAGTAGCTCTTCTCCGAACTCTCTCCAAAGTATCAATATCCTTCTGGAGATAGGGTCTCCAGTACTGAGCACAATACTCCAAATGAGGTCTCACTAGTGCTCTGTAGAGCGGCATGAGCACCTCCCTCTTTCTACTGGTAATTCCTCTCCCTATACACCCAAGCATTCTGCTAGCATTTCCTGCTGCTCTGTGACATTGTCTGCCTACCTTTAAGTCTTCTGAAATAATGATCCCTAAATCCCTTTCCTCAGATACTGAGGTTAGGACTGCATCACTGATTTTATATTCTGCTCTTGGGTTTTTACGTCCCAGGTGCATTATCTTGCACTTATCAACATTAAATTTTAGTTGCCAGATTTTTGACCATTCCTCTAGTTTTCCTAAGTCCATTTCCATTTGGTGTATCCCTCATCAACATCAACCCTGTTACAAATCTTTGTGTCATCAGCAAAAAGACACACCTTACCATTGAGCCCTTCTGCAATTTCGCTGATAAAGATATTAAACAATATGGGTCCCAGAACAGATCCCTGAGGTAGCCCACTGGTAACAAGACCTTGGTCTGAATATACTCCATTGACTACAACCCTCTGTTGCCTGTCCCTCAGCCACTGCCTAATCCATTCAACAATATGGGAGTCCAAGCCCGAAGACTGCACTTTATTGATAAGCCTTCTATGTGGGACAGTCTCAAAAGCCTTACTAAAGTCTAGACAAGCAATGTCTATGGCACCTCCTCCATCTATAATTTTAGTCACCCAATCAAAAAAATCAATAAGATTAGTTTGACATGATCTCCCTGAAGTAAACCCATGCTGTTTTTCATCTTTCAATCCATGGGATTTTAGATGTTCCACAATCCTCTCCTTAAGTATGGTTTCCATTAATTTCCCCACTATTGATGTCAGGCTTACTGGCCTATAGTTGCCCGATTCCTCCCTACTACCTTTCTTGTGAATGGGCACAACATTTGCTAATTTCCAATCTTCTGGGACGACTCCTGTTGCCAGTGATTGGTTAAATAAATCTGTTAATGGTTTTGCTAGTTCACCGCTGAGCTCTCTTAATAGCTTTGGGTGTATACCATCAGGCCCCTGTGACTTATTTGCATTAATTTTAGACCGTTGACTTAGAACCTCTTCCTCTGTAAAGACACATGCATCAAAAGATTTATTTGTCTTCTTTCCTAACTGAGGTCCTACTCCTTCATTTTCCTTTGTAAAAACTGAACAGAAGTATTCATTGAGGCAGTCAGCTATTTCTTTATCTTCTTCCATATACCTTCCTTCTTTTGTTTTTAATTTGGTAATTCCTTGTTTTAGTTTCCTTTTTTCACTTATGTATCTGAAGAATGCCTTATCGCCTTTTTTCCCTGACTGAGCTAATTTCTCTTCTGCCTGTGCTTTAGAAGCTCCTATAACTTGTTTGGCCTCTCTCTGCCTAATCTTATAAATTTGTCTGTCATCCTCTTTTTTTTTTTTTTTTATAATTCCTAAATGCTATCTTTTTGTTTTTAATGATTTTGGCCACTTCTGCCACAGTGGTCTCTTCCTTTTTTTGCTTTTACTGACAAGCCTAATGCAATTTTCTGTTGCTTTCAATAGTGCCACTTTTAAGTAGTCCCATTTCTCCTGGACTCCAATGATTGTATACCACTAATCTAATTTTAGAAAAGTGAGTTTTTCTAAAATCTAAAACTTTTGTTTTTGTGCGGTGTGACTCAGTCACTGTACTTATAGTAAACCACACTGACTGGTGATCACTAGATCCCAAGCTTTCCCCTACAGTAATATCAGATACCAAATTCCCATTTGTGAATACTAAATCTAAAATGGCCTCCTTCCGGGTTGGCTCCTCCACTACTTGCTGTAGAGATAATCCCAGTAGGGAATTTAGAATATCTGTACTTCTGGCAGTGCTAGCTATTTTGGTTTTCCAGTTTACATCTGGAAGATTGAAGTCTCCCATAATGATAACTTCCCCCTTCAATGCCATTTTAGCTATTTCCTCAACTAGTAGATCATCTAATTCTTTGACTTGGCTAGGTGGTCTATACATCACACCTACACGAGTTACCTTATGATTATCAAGCTGCAAGGTAACCCAAACTGACTCTAAATTGTTCTCACTAACTTGTATCAAATTAGAGTTTATGCTATATTTCACATACAGGGCCACCCCTCCCCCGTCTTGCTTTCTCTGTCTTTCCTGTATAGAGAGAACCCTGGTATTGATATATCCCAGTCATTACTCCCCTTGAACCACGTCTCAGTAACAGCCACTACATCTATATTCTCAGATGCCATTATAGCCTCAAGTTCATTGATCTTATTCCCTAGACTGCGAGGATTTGTAGACAAGACTCTGAGCTTGTCATTTCTTAACCTTTGTTCTACTGGCCTCTGCTGGATTATCACTCTTTTGCCCCCCTTTCCTAGTTTAAATGCATAGCACCCCTCAATCAATATTTGGTAGAAACAGGTATATCAAATCCCTTAATCAGTATTTTGTGGAGATATATCACAGCCCTCAATCAGTATTTTGTGGTAGCAGGTATATCGCAGGCCTCAATCAATATTTGGTGGAAACAGATATATGGAACTCCTTAATCTGTATTTTATGGAAGCAGGTATATCGCAGACCTCAATCAATATTTGGTAGAAACAGGTATATCGAACCCCTTATTCAGTATTTTGTGGAAGCAGGTATATTGTAAGCCTCAATCAATATTTGGTAGAAACAGGTATATCAAACCCCTTAATCAGTATTTTATGAAAGTAGGTATATTGTAGGCATCAATCAATATTTGGTGGAAGCAGGTATATTAAACGCCTTAATCAGTATTTTGTGGAAGAAGGTATATCCCACCCCTCAATAAGTTTTTTCGGGGGCATCAGGTATATCACACCCATTGCAATTAGTTGTTCCAATAGTGTTTGTCTCTCTATATAGCTGTGGTATTGCAGCAGAACAGTATACAACTGCTGCACAGTATAAATGCATTATAATATACTTTCTATGTTAGAAAGTATATTGCAAGAAGGGTTGAGTGAACCTGAACTGTAAAGTTTGTGTTTGTACCAAACTTTAGGATTATTGGACCCCGGACCCGAACATTTCAGTAAAAGTTTGAGTTTGGGTTCTGTGTTTGGCGATTTCTTGGCGCTTTTTGAAAGGCTGCAGAGCAGCCAATCAACAAGCGTTTAACTCTGTGCCCTTAGAAGCCATCACAGCCATGCCTACTAATGGCTGTGATTGGCTGTGATTGGCCAGTGCAGCATGTGACCCAGCCTCTATATACAGACGTGGACAAAATTGTTGGTACCCTTTGGTCAATGAAAGAAAAAGTCACAATGGTCACAGAAATAACTTTAATCTGACAAAAGTAATAATAAATTAAAATTCTATAAATGTTAACCAATGAAAGTCAGACATTGTTTTTCAACCATGCTTCAACAGAATTATGTAAAAAAATAAACTCATGAAACAGGCATGGACAAAAATGATGGTACCCCTAACTTAATATTTTGTTGTGCAACCTTTTGAGGCAATCACTGCAATCAAACGCTTCCTGTAACTGTCAATGAGACATCTGCACCTCTCAGCAGGTATTTTGGCCCACTCCTCATGAGCAAACTGCTCCAGTTGTGTCCGGTTTGAAGGGTGCCTTTTCCAGACTGCATGTTTCAGCTCCTTCCAAAGATGCTCAATAGGATTGAGGTCAGGGCTCATAGAAGGCCACTTTAGAATAGTCCAATTTTTTCCTCTTAGCCATTCTTGGGTGTTTTTAGCGGTGTGTTTTGGGTCATTGTCCTGTTGCAAGACCCATGACCTGCGACTGAGACCAAGCTTTCTGACACTGGCTAGTACATTTCTCTCTAGAATTCCTTGATAGTCTTGAGATTTCATTGTACCCTGCACAGATTCAAGACACCCTGTGCCAGACGCAGCAAAGCAGCCCCAGAACATAACAGAGCCTCCTCCATGTTTCACAGTAGGGACAGTGTTCTTTTCTTGATATGCTTCATTTTTTCGTCTGTGAACATACAGCTGATGTGCCTTGGCAAAAACTTCGATTTTTGTCTCATCTGTCCACAGGACATTCTCCCAGAAGCTTTGTGGCTTGTCAACATGTAGTTTGGCATATTCCAGTCTTGCTTTTTTATGATTCGTTTTCAACAATGGTGTCCTCCTTGGTCGTCTCCCATGTAGTCCACTTTGGCTCAAACAACGACGGATGGTGCGATCTGACACTGATGTTCCTTGAGCATGAAGTTCACCTTGAATCTCTTTAGAAGTCTTTCTAGGCTCTTTTGTTACCATTCGGATTATCCGTCTCTTAGATTTGTCATCAATTTTCCTCCTGCGGCCACGTCCAGGGAGGTTGGCTACAGTCCCATGGATCTTAAACTTATGAATAATATGTGCAACTGTACTCACAGGAACATCTAGTTGCTTGGAGATGGTCTTATAGCCTTTACCTTTAACATGCTTGTCTATAATTTTCTTTCTGATCTCTTGAGACAGCTCTTTCCTTTGCTTCCTCTGGTCCATGTCGAGTGTGGTACACACCATATCACCAAACAACACAGTGATTACCTGGAGCCATATATATAGGCCCAATGGCTGATTACAAGGTTGTAGACACCTGTGATGCTAATTAGTGGACACACCTTGAATTAACATGTCCCTTTGGTCACATTATGTTCTGTGTTTTCTAGGGGTACCATCATTTTTGTCCATGCCTGTTTCATGAGTTTATTTTTTTACATAATTCTGTTGAAGCATGGTTGAAAAACAATGTCTGACTTTCATTGGTTAACATTTATAGAATTTTAATTTATTATTACTTTTGTCAGATTAAAGTTATTTCTGTGACCATTGTGACTTTTTCTTTCATTGACCAAAGGGTACCAACAATTTTGTCCACGTCTGTAAGCTGGAGTCACGTAGCGCTGCATGTCACTCTGCTGTTACTAGTGTAGGGAGAGGATGCTGCTGCTGTGAGGGAGAGAATAGGAAAGAAACTTTAATCAGATTTGCAATTGAACTCAGCGATCTACATAGATTTAGGTGTGTGGGTGCAGTGCACAATCTTTTTACCCTGCCCTGAGCCCAGTGACAGAGAAAAATAACTTTTTTCCATCTGTTAGTTAGGTGGGCGGCGGCGGCTGACATTTTATGCAAGCTCAGTGCACCAGCACTTCATATGTGCTTTTGTGACATTCAAATCCAATCTGCAATAATAATCTGGGTTTTAAAAAAAACACCTATTTTTTGCAATATCCTACATCTGGTGCCTTTGAATCATTAGTCAGTGTGCAATTTAAGCTAGAAATACAGCTATAATTTTCTGGGATTTAAAAAACACCCTTTTTGGGCAAAATACTAAATTTTACAGCCCTTGCTGCATCTGTACGTGTGAAATTCAAGCGTTATATACTGCTGTCATATTCTGTTAGTAAAATACACCCATTTGGGGAAAAATTCTTAACATTGCAGCCGTTGCTGCATCTGTGATTGTTAAAAACAAGCTTGAAATACTTCAACAATTTTCAGGCTTTTAAAAAACACAAATTTTTGGCAATAACCTCCATCTTGGGCCTCTGCCGCATTAATCAGTGTGCAATTTAAGCTAGAAATACAGTTTTATTTTTCTGGGTTTTATAAAACGGATCCGTCCTGAATTACAATGCAAGTCAATGGGGACGGATCCGTTTGACGTTGACACAATATGGTGCAATTGCAAACGGATCCGTCCCCCATTGACTTTTAATGTAAAGTCAGGAGTCAATTTTATACCATTGGATCGGAGTTTTCTCCAATCCGATGGTATATTTAATTTGAAGTGTCCCCATCACCATGGGAACGCCTCTATGTTAGAATATACTGTCGGATATGAGCTAGATCGTGAAACTCAGATCCGACAGTATATTCTAACACAGAGGCATTCCCATGGTGATGGGGACGCTTCAGGTTAGAATATACTAAAAAACTGTGTACATGACTGCCCCATGCTGCCTAGCAGGTGCTGCCAGGCAGCAGGGGGCAGACCCCCCCCTGTTTTTAACTCATTGGTGGCCAGTGCGACCGCCCCACCTCCCCCCCTGTAGTTAACTCATTGGTGACCAGTGTGGCCGCCCCCCCCCCCTCCCTCATTGGTAGCCAGCCCCCCCTCCCTCCCCTGTAGTTAACTCGTTGGTGGCCAGCCCCACCTCCCTCCCCTGTAGTTAACTCATTGGTGTCCAGTGGGCCCCCCTCCCTCCGCTGTAGTTAACTCGTTGGTGGCCAGTGGGCCCTCTCCCCTCCCTCCCCCTCCTAATTAAAATCTCCCCCCATCATTGGTGGCAGTGGAGAGTACCGATCGGAGTCTCAGTTTAATCGCTGGGGCTCCGATCGGTAACCATGGCAACCAGGACGTTACTGCAGTCCTGGTTGCCATGGTTACTTAGCAATTTGTAGAAGCATCATACTTACCTGCGAGCTGCGATGTCTGTGTCCGGCCGGGAGCTCGTCCTACTGGTAAGTCACAGATCTTTAGGCAATGCACCGCACAGACCTGTCACTTACCAGTGATTAAACTGGGACTCCGATCGGTACTCTCCACTGCCACCAATGATTTTGGGGAGATTTTAATTAGGAGGGGGAGGGAGGGGATAGGGCCCACTGGCCACCAACGAGTTAACTACAGCAGAGGGAGGGGGGGCCCACTGGACACCAATAAGTTAACAACAGGGGAGGGAGGGGGGCCCACTGTCTACCAATGAGTTAACTACAGGGGAGGGAGGGGGGCCCACTGTCTACCAATGAGTTAACTACAGGGGAGGGAGGAGGGGGCCCACTGGCCACCAACGAGTTAACTACAGCGGAGGGAGGGGGGCCCACTGGACACCAATGAGTTAACTACAGGGGAGGGAGGGGGGCCCACTGTCTACCAACGAGTTAACTACAGCGGAGGGAGGGGGGCCCACTGGACACCAATGAGTTAACTACAGGGGAGGGAGGGGGTCCCACTGTCTACCAATGAGTTAACTACAGGGGAGGGAGGGGGTCCCACTGTCTACCAATGAGTTAACTACAGGGGAGGGAGGAGGGGGCCCCACTGTCTACCAATGAGTTAACTACAGGGGAGGGAGGGGGGGCGGCCGTACTGGCCACCAATGTGTTAACTACAAGTCTGAAAAAGCTTTTATGCAGACGGATCCGAAGATCCGTCTGTATGAAAGTAACCTATGGCCACGGATCACGGACACGGATGCTAATCTTGTGTGCATCCGTGTTCTTTCACGGACCCATTGACTTGAATGGGTCCGTGAACCGTTGTCTGTCAAAAAAATAGGACAGGTCCTATTTTTTTGATGGACAGGATACACGGATCACGGTCTCGGCTGCAAAACGGTGCATTTTCCGATTTTTCCACGGACCCATTGAAAGTCAATGGGTCCGCGAAAAAAAACGGAAAACAGCACAACGGCCACGGATGCACACAACGGTCGTGTGCATGAGGCCTAAAGAGGGAAATAAATAGGATAGACGGCTCTACCACTCAAGCGGATAATCGAGGTGCGGAGCTGCTAGACCTGACTCACCTAGTCAGAAGTTGAATAATTGAAAGTAAATTGATAAGCAGGCACACTCTGAGTTGGGTCAGTCTAATAATGTATTTCTAGGGTAAATTAGGAGTGTAAAATATATTAAAATGATGTTACAGTAAAATGAGGAATTGTTTTTACTGTTTTTCTATTTTGGGCAAGATCCTGAGCTGCTGGTGGAGCTCCAGTTGTAGGGAAAGGACGTGGTCAATCTGTGCCAGCTACAGGAACAAGTGAAACACCTTCCTCAGGTGCGAATAGGCAACAGAACCTGCAGCAGTATTTGGTCGGGCCTAATGAGGCTCTACGAATGGTGAGGCCAGAACAAGTACAGGCAATAGTAGATTGGGTTTCTGACAGTGCCTCCAGTTCCTTCACATTGTCTCCCACACAGTCTCCTTCTGAAAGATCAGAGTTGGCACCTGCAGCCGATGTCCATCAGTCTTTCAACTCGCCCCCTTGCTAATCAGCCAAGCAGTCTGAGCCCCAAGTCATGCAGCAATCTCTTCTGCTTTTTGATGACTCTGTTAGCAGGGTTTCCCAGGGCCATCCACCTAGCCCTGCCCCAGAAGTGGAAGAGATTGAGTGCAAAGATGCCCAACCACTGATGTTTCAAGATAAGTACATGGGAGGACCAGGGCCGTCTTTAATATTGATTGGACCCTGGGCAAGAATTTACTTGGGCCCCTGGATCCCGCCTTCCCACTACTGGACCAAGCTGTGCATGTGTGTGTTTTGGGAAATCAGGAAAATCGCTGGTTTGGCTGACAGCTATCTAATGGTATTTAAGTAGACAGAAAAATTATTTGCTGATTTGCGTTTTTTTACGATGATTTTGGATGCGGATTTCAAAATGCGCATGAGTTAGACGTCCACTAAGTGGATTTTTCAGCCGTTTAATTTTTAGCAGCATGCTGAAAGAAGGTATCATTTAAACAGCGCAGATACCCATTGAAATGAATAGGAAGCAGATTTTCGACGCAGATTCTGATGCAGAAAATTCAGTGTGAACATTCTCCAAGGTGTTGACTATACCGCAGTCATGCTGAGTCGGCCTTACTTGACATCATGAGGCATAAAGGGATTCATCTGTCACGGATGATCCGCGAGAATATTGAACTGTCCTCCCAATATTATCAATATTACTCTGCCTTATTAAACAGTAATTATTTCCCTAGGCCCCAGAACCTACAATTTGATTATTCAGAGCGTCTCCTTCTGTTGTACCCAGAGAACAACATAGTCCTTTTGTTCAAGTCAGTCAATAGATGCCCAGCAGATAACGCAATTACAGCTGGCTTCCTATGGTTGACAAAAGAACTTCTCTTCCTGAAGAGATATCACAGCTAGGTGTGAAGACGGCACCTGGGGGGAGCCGATTGGTGTTGCTGCCATAAGGGTCTGTAAGATAACTTGATTCAGACGGCCGGCACCAAGGTTCCCAGATTGACACATGAGTCTGAGATATGATTTTTACCTTTTTAAGAGAGACCATGCATCTTACGGATGTAAAAATTACATCATCGTGTCACTCAGAAGTCACTGGACGTTTACATAGGACAAACATAACTCTAAGATGTGCCCAGGTAAAGTTATGGTGTTACCCCATCATAGAACCAGTTATAATAGTAATATTTGGTATCCCTGAACTCCATATTTTGTGGGGAATGTGAATATGTGCTTGTTACTTGTGTACAGCGGAGACATCCCGCGATATGGCACATGACATATTTCAGAACTGACATTCACCTCAGGAATACAGCCTGCCCAGCAGGCGGACTCTCAATTCCCCGCCTTGATTCTAGGACCCTTTATAACACAGACCTAGGATCTGCTAAAGGAGTTCTCCACTTTTAACAACACCTAAAGAGGGCCTCAGCCAGAGAACCTGGGGGCTGAAGGCATATTACACTGGACAAAGGCTTCTTGGACTTTACCCCTGCAACGGACTATTTCACCAACGGACATCTTTTCTGCGGAAACTAAGTATTTTCTTTCTTTTCTCTCTTTTTGTTTATTGGACTATACTTTCCTTGATTATTGTGTTAATAATTACTGTGCATCGTGATAATTTGTATTGTATATAGTTATATAATAAATGACCTCCAAGTCATTTCTCTAGCCATATGCCTGTTTTCAAACACTGCAAAAACTTACCCTTGCCTCTCCGAAGAGAAAGCTACTCGGTTGTGTTATCTAGATAGTGGGTTCCTCACTCCCATAAATTGTGAGGTGGTGGCAGTTAAACTACCCTGTGTGTAGTTCCGGTCGCAGTTCGTCGCATGCTTACTTGCGGTCAATCGGAGGTCCACTCCCTGCGCTTTCAGCCTATCGACTGTACAGACTCAAGTTAGACTGTCGGTGTGCTGAAAGTGGCTGGGAGGCCTGCTTGCGGATTGACCACTAGGGGCGCTGTGACGGTTTCGTGACGTATTGTGGCCGCGGCGGTCGCAGTTCGTCACACCATCTTCTTCTAGCCGTGAAGTTCAGGGAGTGACACCAGACATCTCACTAGTCACTGCAGGACACACAATCACTTTCCATTGTGTCTGTTGTTATAAAGGACTCCTGCTTGGGTGCAGAAGAACTTCTTCTTGATGTTTCTGGAGATAAATGGCTCTGAACTAATAGGCGGTAGGCAAATTACAGTGACTCCTGTAATAATGAACAGGTTAAACAGGCACATGAGGAGCCTTCATAGCAGTACATGACCTACCTAGAGACGGCTGCTCCTGACATAGCTCAGGGGAGAAGAATCATCTGCTGCTGTCAGAAATCTTCTAGATGCATCTTCTCTGCTGCTTACAGTGTGGAAATGGACACCTCCAGTATTGTCCTTGTAGGCTCAAGTGTCCTTCTGACCTCTCTATATCATTCTGACCTCTATCTGACCACTATATATTCACCTGGTACTCGAGTCGAAGCTGTGTCTAAAGGTCACCATACACATGATTTGTTGACGATGAGGTCCTCGACCCCACATAGAATCAAGTTCATGCAAGCGACCTGTGTAGTTCGGAGGAAGAGGCTGTGGTTGCACAGAGCCACCAGCACAGCAGAAGAGGGAGCAGGGTGCAAAAGCGGAGCGGCCGTCCCCTAGACAGTACACCTGCTACTGCCCACAGCAGCAAGGGACCGAGCACACCAAAGCCAGCTCCACGTAGTTTCCTGGCATGTTCTTCAGACAAAGTGCTGAAGACAAGACACGAGTGGTTTGCACGCTGTGCAATCAGAGCCTGAAGCTTGACAGAGAGCTTTAAAAGCCTTATGGCGGTGGCTGTCCCAGAGTACGTCGTGCCCAGCCGCCACTACTTTTCCAGGCATGCCATCCCTTCCCTGCACAACCAAGTGGGGGACAAAATCAAGTGCGCACTGTGCAACGCCATCTGTGGCAATGTGCACATCACTACGGATACGTGGACCAGTAAGCACGGTCAGGGACGTTATATCTCCCTAACAGCACACTAGGTAAATGCAGTGGCGGCTGGGCCTGAGTCGGAGAGCAGTTTGGCGCATGTCATTCCACCACCGAGGATTGCAGGGCACTTCATTTTGTCTCCTGTTGATTCCTTCTCCTACTCCACTTTCTCATCCTCTACCGGGTCCTCATCCGATCAGCGTATTTCCTTCACCACCCACTTCAGCACATCCAGGGGTAAACGACAGCAGGCAGTTTTAAAACTTACCTGTTTGAGGGACAAACCCCACACCGCGCAGGAGAAGTGGACGGGCCTTGAACAACAGCGATAATGAGAGAAATCTCGTAGCAGCTCTAGACTCGCCTTTTTGACGCACATCCCTTGCCTGGCACATGTGCTGAATTTGGTGGTGCAGAGATTCCTTAAAAATTACCCCGATATGTCAGAGCTGCTGCATAAAGAGCGGGCCGTCTGTACGAGCTTTAGGCGTTCTCACCTTGCTGCTGCTCGCGTTCAGCACTGCAGCGTAACTTCAGCCTTCCCGATCACCGCCTCATATGCGACGTGTCCACAAGGTGGAACTCCACCTTGCACATGCTAGCCAGACTGTGCGAGCAGCAGCAGGCAATAGTGGAGTTTCAGCTGCAGCATGCACGGTTGAGTCGCTCTGCGGAACAGCACCACTTCACCACCAATGACTGGGCCTTCATGCGAGACCTGTGTTCCTTGTTGCGTTGTTTCAAGTATTCCACTAACATGGCCAGTGCCGATAACGCCACTCTCAGCGTTACTATCCCACTTCTATGCCTCCTTGAATAAACGCTTCTGGCGATGATGGAAGAGGATGTGGCAAAAGAAGGAGGAGGAGGAAGAGGGATCATTTCATGGGGTTTCCGGCCAGTCATTCAGAAGTGGCTCCGAGGGTGGGTTCCTGCACCCACAAACGCCAGGTACACAAATGTCCAGCCAGTGCACAGTCCCGGAGGATGACGAGGTGGAGGATGAGGAGATGGAGGAGGAGGAACCATCTTCACAACAGGGTGGCACCCAGACCAGCTCATGGGCATCAATGGTGCATGGCTGGGGGGATACAGAGGACACAGGCGATACACCTCCCACAGATGACAGCTTTTTGTTGCCTCTGGGCAGCCTGGCACACATTAATGATTACATGCTGCAGTGTCTCAGCAATGACCGCCGAGTTACCCACATTCTAACTTGTGCTGATTACTGTGTGGCCACGCTGCTGGATCCCTGTTACAAGGACAACGTACCGTCCTTAGTTCCCTCACTGGAGCGTGATGGTAGGATGCGCGAGTACCAGCGCACGCTGGTAGACGCGCTGCTGGTGGCATTCCCACCTGACAGCAGGGGCACAGTGGAAGCACAAGGCGAAGGCAAAGGAGGAGGAAGAGGTCGCCAAAATATAAAAATTAAAACCAAAAACCAGTGTTGGCTACCTCGTCCTCCTCCCCTGCTGCTTCCACCTACACGCTACGTCAACTGCCTCCTGAAACTCCTACTCCATATGGACCTCCACCTCATAAATCAAGTTTTTTTTTGTACGTATTTTATTTTATGTCCTTTCACTAATTTGTCAGTTAAATTTTCGGGTGAAATTCACAAATTTTTGGGTGTGATATATCCATCCTCTACCTAGTAGACAGGTAAAAAAATCACTAATTTGTCTGTTACATTTTTGTGTGATATTCAACAATTTTTGGCCGTGATAGATCCCTGCTCTAACTAGTAGACAGGTTAATAAATTTTACTCATTTTTCTGTTACATTCTTCGGTGACATTTTACAATTTTTGCCGTGAATAAACCCCTGCTCTGCATAGGTGACAGGGACTTAAATTTCTAAAATTCATCTTTAATTGGCCCTTTCATTCGATACTTCTGCTTTAATAACTTGTCCAACATTTCTTGCTTTATCCCATTGCAGACATTGACCTTCCTTGGATGAGGTCTGCATTTCTCACGCTCCCTCTCTGGCGTGGAACCCTGATTCGCCGATAACCATGATCAACATGGTAGGCTCAGAAAAGAACATCGAAAGTTGATAGAGAAGATATGCAAATGGATGGTGGACATCACAGGGATGACGTGTGATCAGGT
This sequence comes from Bufo gargarizans, assembly GCF_014858855.1. Taxonomy (NCBI): domain Eukaryota; kingdom Metazoa; phylum Chordata; class Amphibia; order Anura; family Bufonidae; genus Bufo; species Bufo gargarizans. The sequence goes on from NC_058081.1 coordinate 712,669,597, forward strand.
AGAAGTTATCTAGAGTCAGCAAAGCTGCAGCAGGGCCTCTCCTGGCTAACTTTTCCAAATCCAAAATACGCCAGTGAAATTCCCTATAATTTTTTATTAATCATTCCAATAACAGGGCATCTTAAGAGTCCTGTATTGTTATTTATCATCACTACCTCCCCGAGTCGGTTGTGGGTAATTGCCGCGCGCCCCCTCCTTTCCTTAAATTCTTCCGTTTTAATAGTTTCTCACACATTTCCGCTCAATTACAATTAAATTTCATCCATTGATCTCCCTTGGAAGTGGTCTCTCTTTCTCAGGCTCCCTCTCCGGCGTGGTACCCTGATTTACCGCTAACTGTGATCAACATGGTAGGCATGGAAAAGAACATTGAAAGATGATAGAACAGATATCCAATTGGATCATGAACATCACAGGGACGTGCGACATGGTGGGGCAGTATGTTTGCACACGCCTACACAAACTGACTGATGGGTCTGCCCCCTGCAAGATTCTGGGTATCCAAACTGGGCACATGGCCTGAGCTTGCCCTTTACGCCTTGGAGGTGCTAGGCTGCCCTGCAGCCAGTGTATTGTCTGAACGTGTTTTTAGCATTACTGGAGGGGGTTATCACAGGTTATATTTCCCAATGTTTTGTATTGTACCCTAATTTACAAAAATACATTTAAAACCAAAAAGCATTGTAAGCTACCTCCTCCTCTGCCGATTCCACCTACACTGCCACTTCCACCGCTTCCTCAACCTCCTACTCCATATGGACCTCGTCCTCCTAGATCAAGATTATTCTTTTTTATTTTTACATATTCTATGTTATTTAAATTCATTTCCCTATCCACATTTGTTTGCAGAGCACTTGCCATGCTCCTAACCACATTTTGCTGGCATTTGCAGCCCTCTAGCCCTTTCCATGAAATTTTTACAGCCATTTTAGTGCTCAAAAGTTTGGGTCCCATTGACTTCAATTTGGTTCAGGTTCAGGTCAAACTTTTTGGTGAATTTGGGCTGAACCCGTCGAACCCGAACAACCAGGTGTCCGCTCAACTCTAATTATAAGTATATAACACCCGTTAGTATATCACACGAATCGATAGCACACCTATACCAATTAGCTAGCGTTTAATGTCCCTAACAGCCTGTCCCTGCTCCGCAAATCAACCTCTCCCTACACTGGCAAAACACAAAATGTAAAATGGCTGCCAGATCGGGATTTTTTATAGGGTGAGGGTGTGTCCATTTGCTGAAACATCTTAATTGGCTGTCCTGTCCCATCTGATGGATGTGTTATGGGTCAAAGTTCGGCGCAATGCAAAAGAATATGGCGCCGGCGGACATCGCCATATGTTCGCATGTTCAGTGAATTGCGAACGCGCAAAGTTTGCTGCAAAACAACCACCGTGCAAACCGTATGGCCATCTCTAGTGACAAACAAAGAGTTGAGCATGAGCAGACTGAACACCCAGGATATGAATCCTGAGGGATATCACAGTTCTGTGAACTCTGTATTAGATTTATTATTTGCCATTTGCATATTGTGTCACATTTGTCTTTGTTTTCTCACCAATTATTGATTTAATTATGACTTTGCAAACAAAAATTTACTCTCACATCATGCCTTCATACACCACCTTCTCATCACGCTCCCTCTCTGTTGGTGTCCCTCAAGGCTCTCTCCTGGGTACCCTAGATTTATTTATACATTTAGCTCATAGTGTCTAATGGCTTCCAATAGCACCTCTATGCTTATGAGTAGGGTTGAGCGAATCGAAGTATCAGAAGTGGACTTAGATATGAATTTCAGGGAAAATTTGATTCCCTGCAAAGCCAAATTTCCTGGTGCTTTGCGGTAACTGAACAATTTTCCCTCAAATGGCATTATCAAAAAAAATTAAAACCTCGTCCATTTGAACATATAAAGTCCCCCCATGGCCATCTTAATTGAAAATCTAGAGCAAAATCTCGGACACAGTGATGTATGACGTCACGCACCGTGCAAGATTTTATACAGAATCTTCAATCAAGCTGATTGCAGTAGCCTCTTTACGCTCAAATGGATAGGGTGAGTTTTATTTTTTTACTGATTAACCAATAAAATCCCTCATTTTTATTCTCAGCGCGGAATAAAGATGGACGAACATCAGCTGGGACGGTTCGCGAACGCGGATAGTGACATACTAGAGGGGGAATCAATGATAAAAATTCCATGAAAATATGTGTCTTAATCAGGGGACATTTTTATGCATCTTAAAGGGAAATTCTCTGAAATGTGCCCTGTTGGAGCCTAGAAAAATAGTATTTTAGGCCACAGGAGTACATGCCTTAAAAATTAGGCATTCACATGATATATAAGAAATTCAGATTATGTGGCTTGAGGTAAATTATGACGTCAATGGATAAAAATTTGACTGTAGGCCACTGGACTACAGACCCCAAACATTAGGCATTCACCCGATAGGAAAGATCAAGTGAATATGTGGCCAGAGGTATATTACACTGTCAATGGATATGAATTTTACCTCAGGCCTGTATAAAAACAGGTCAAATACATATATATAAAATAAATAAATATTATAAAATTGGATTAACAACATGGCTAATGAAATGCCCCCTCTTGAAAAAAAAGAACAATGAAAATAGTTGAAATTCGATAAAACAAGGTCGTCACAACAATTATTAATTCACCGTACACAAAAGAACAAGTATGTAGCTAAAGGGAGATTACACGGTCATTGGATATCAATGTTACAGCAGGCCAGTGTACTACAGGCCATAAAAATTATGTATTCAGCATACAGAAAAGAACAAATAAGTATGTGGCTGGAGGTAGATTACACGGTCTTTTGATATAAATTTTACAGCAGGCCAGTGGACTACAGACCCCAAAAATTATGCATTTAGCGTACAGAAAAGAACCATTAAGTATGTGGCTAGAGGTAGATTACATGGACATTGAATATCAATTTTACAGCAGGTCAGTGTACAATAGGCCCCAAAAATTATGCATTCAGCATACAAAATTGAAAAGTAAGTATGTGGCTGGAGGTAGATTACACGGTCATTGGATATCAATTTTACAGCAGACAAGTGGACTACAGGCCCCAAAAAGTAGGCCTTCAGCGTATTGAAAAGAACAAGTAAGTTTGTGGATAGAGCTAAATTACACGGTCATTGGATATCAATTTTACATCATGCCAGTTTACTACAGGCTCCAAAATGTTTGCATTCAGCGCTCAGAAAAGAACAAGTAAGTATGTGCCTAGAGGTATATTAGGCGATCAATGGATATCAATTTAACAGCAGGCCAGTGTACTACCGGCATCAAAAATTATGCATTCAGCGTACAGAAAATAACAAGTAAGTAGGTGGCTGGAGGTAGTTTACACGGTAATTGGATATCAATTTTACAGCAGGCCAGTAGACTACAGGCTCCAAAAATTATGCATTCAGCGTACAGAACAGAACAAGTAAGTATGTGGCTTGAGGTGAATTGCACAGTCATTGGATATCAATTTTACAGCAGCAGGCCAGTGGATTCCTGGCCCCCGAAAATATGCATTTAGCGTATAGAAAAGAACATGTAAGTATGAGGCTGGAGCTAAAATACACGATCATTTGATATCAATTTTACAGCAGACCAGTGTACTACAGGCCCCAAAAATTATGCATTCAGTGTACAGAAAAGAACAAGTAAGTATGTGGCTGGAGGTATATTAGACGGTCATTTGGTATCAAATTTACAGCAGGCCAGTGGACTACAGGCTCCAAAAATTATGCATTCAGCGTACAGAAAAGAACGAGTAAGTATTTGGCTGGAGGTATATTAGACGGTCAATGGATATCAATTTTACAGCAGGCCAGTGGACTACAGGTCCCCAAAAAAATGGCATTCAGCGTATAGAGGAGAAAAAGTATGTGGCTAGAGGTAGATTACATGGTCAATTGATATCAATTTTACAGCAGGCCAGTGTACTACAGGCCCCAAAAATTATGCATTCCACATACAGAAAAGAACAAGTTTGTATGTGGCTGGAGGTAGATTACACGGTCAATTGATATCAATTTCACATTATGCCAGTGTACTACAGGCCCCCAAAATTATGCATTTAGCGTATAGAAAAGAACAAGTAAGAATGTGGCAGGAAGTAGATTGCACGGTCATTGGATATCAATTTTACATCAGGCCAGTGGACGACAGGTCCCCCAAAAAAATTGGCATTCAGCGTATAGAGAAGAAAAAGTATGTGGCTAGAGGTAGATTACACGGTCAATGGATATCAATTTTACAGCAGGCCAGTGTACTACAGGCCCCAAAAATTATGCATTCAGCATACAAAAAAGAAAAGTAAGTATGTGGCTGGAGGTAATTTACAAGGTCATTGGAAATAAATTTTACAGCACACCAGTGAACTCCAAGCCCTAAAAATTATGCATTCAGCGTACAGAAAAGAACAAGTAAGTATGTGGCTAGAGGTAGATTAAAAGGTCATTTGATATCAATTTTACATCATGCCAGTGTAATACAGGCCCCAAAAATTATGCATTTAGCATACAGAAAAGAACAAGCAAGAATTTGGCAGGAGGTAGATTGCACGGTCATTGAATATCAATTTTACATCAGGCCAGTGGACTACAGGTACCAACAAATAGGCATTCTGCGTATAGAGAAGAAAAAGTATGTGGCTAGAGGTAGATTACACGGTCAATAGATATCAATTTTACAGCAGGACAGTGTACTACAGGCCCCAAAAATTATGCATTCAGCATCCAAAAAAGAAAAGTAAGTATGTGGTTGGAGGTAATTTACACGGTCATTGGAAATCAATTTTACAGCAGATCAGTGAACTCCAGGCCCCAAAAATTATACATTCAGCGTACAGAAAAGAACGAGTAAGTATGTGGCTTGAGGTATATTAGACGGTCAATGGATATCAATTTTACAGCAGGCCAGTGGACTACAGGCTCCAAAAATTATGCATTCAGCATACAGAAAAGAACAAGTAAGTATGTGGCTGGAGGTAGATTACAATGTCATTGAATATCAATGTTACATCATGCCAGTGTACTGCAGGCCCCAAAAATTATGCATTTAGCGTACAAAAAAGAACAAGCAAGAATGTGGCAGGAGGTAGATTGCACGGTCATTGGATATCAATTTTACATCAGGCCAGTGGACTACAGGTCCCAAAAAATAGGCATTCAGCATATAGAGAAGAAAAATTATGTGGCTAGAGGTAGATTACACGGTCAATGGATATCAATTTTACAGCAGGCCAGTGTACTACAGGCCCCATAAATGATGCACTCAGCGTACAAATGAGAACAAGTAAGTATGTGGCTCGAGGTAGATTACACGGTCATTGGATATCAGTTTTACAGCAGACCAGTGTACTATAGGCCCCAAAAATTATGCCTTAAGCAAATAGAAAAGAACAAGAAAGTATGTGGCTAGAGGTATATTAGACGATCAATGGATATCAATTTTACAGTAGGTTAGTGTACTACAGGCCACAAAAATTATGTATTTAGCGTACAGAAAAGAACAAATAAGTATGTGGCTAGAGGTAGATTACATGGTCATTGGATATCAATTTAACAGCAGGCCAGTGGACTACAGTCCCCAAAAAATTAGGCATTCAGCGCATAGAGAAGAAGAGGTATTTGGCTAGAGGTAGATTTCACGGTCATTGGATATCAATTTTACAGCAGGCCAGTGTACTACAGGCCCCAAAAATTATGCATTCAGCGTCTAATAGAGAACAAGTAAGTATGTGGCTTGAGGTAGATTACACGGTCATTGGATATCAGTTTTACAGCAGACCAGTGTACTACAGGTCCCAAAAATTATACATTCAGCGTACAAAAAAGAACAAGTAAGTATGTGGCTGGACGTAGATTACACAGTCATTGGATATCAATTTTACAGCAGACAAGTGGACTACAGGACCCCAAAAATAGGCATTCAGCATATAGAAAAAAAACTAGTAAGTATGTGGCTGGAGTTAGATTACACGGTCATTGGATATCAATTTTACATCATGCCAGTGGAATACAGGCCACAAAAAAATATGCATTCAGCATACAGACAAAAACAAGCAAGTATGTTCCTGGAGGTATAGTAGACGATCAATGGATTTCAATTTTACAGCAGGACAGTCTACTTCAGGCCCCCAAAAATGATAATTTAGCGAACAGAAAAGGACAAGTAAGTATGTGTCTGGAGCTAAATCACACGGTCATTGGATATCAACTTTATAGCAGACCAGTGGACTCCAGGCCCTTGAAAATATGCATTTAGCGTAAAGAAAAGAACAAGTAAGTAGGTGACTGGAGCTAAATTACACGGTCATTGGATATCAATTTACAGCAGGCCAGTGTACTCCAGGCACCCCAAAATATGCATTTTGAGAACAGAAAAGAACAAATAAGTATGTGGCTGAAGCTAGATTAGACGGTCATTGGATATCTACAGTCATGTGAAAAAATTAGGACACCCTTTGAAAGCATGTGGTTTTTTGTAACATTTTTAATAAAAGGTTATTTCATCTCCGTTTCAACAATACAGAGAGATTAAAGTAATCCGACTAAACAAAGAAAACTGAAGAAAAGTCTTTTCAAGATCTTCTGTAAATGTCATTCTACAAAAATGCCTATTCTAACTGAGGAAAAAGATAGGACACCCTTGCCCCTAATAGCGAGTGTTACCTCCTTTGGCTGAAATAACTGCAGTGAGACGGTTCTTGTAGCCATCTACCAGTCTTCGACATCGGTCTGAGGAAATTTTACCCCACTCCTCAATGCAGAACTTTTTCAGCTGTGAGATGTTTGAGGGGTTTCTTGCACGTACAGCCCTTTTCAAGTCACCCCACAGCATCTCAATGGGATTCAAATCTGGACTTTGACTTGGCCATTCCAGGACTCTCCATTTCTTCTTTTTCAGCCAATCTTTGGTTGATTTACTAGTATGTTTTGGGTCATTGTCATGTTGCATGGTCCAGTTCCGCTTCAGCTTTAATTTTCTAACTGATGGTCTCACATGTTCTTCAAGCACCTTCTGATACACAGTAGAATTCATCGTGGATTCTATGATGGTGAGCTGACCAGGTCCTGCTGCAGCAAAGCAGCCCCAAACCATGACACTTCCACCTCCATGCTTCACAGTTGGTATGAGGTTCTTTTCTTGGAATGCTGTGTTTGGTTTACGCCAAACATGTCCTCTGCTGTTGTGTCCAAATAATTCAATTTTGGACTCATCTGTCCAAAGAACATTATTCCAGAAGTCCTGGTCTTTGTCAACTTTATCTCTGGCAAATGTCAGTCTGGCCTCGATGTTTCTCTTGGAAAGCAAAGGTTTCCTCCTTGCACACCTCCCATGCAAGTTAAACTTGTACAGTCTCTTTCTGATTGTAGAGGCATGTACTTCTACATCAACAGTAGCCAGAGCCTGCTGTAGTTCTCGAGATGACACTTTAGGGTTTTTGGAGACCTCTTTTAGCATCTTGCGGTCTGCTCTTGGGGTGAACTTGCTGGGGCGACCGGTCCTGGGCATGTTGGCAGTTGTTTTGAAAGCCCTCCACTTGTAGACTATCTTCCGGACAGTGGAATGGCTGATTTCAAAATCTTTTGAGATCTTTTTAAATCCCTTCCCAGACTCATAGGCTGCTACAATCTTTTTTCTGAAGTCCTCTGACAGCTCTTTTGCTCTCACCATGGTGCTCACTCTCACTTCAACAGTCAGGAGCACACCAAACTAAATGTCTGAGGTTTAAATAGGGCAAGCCTCATTCAACATGCAGAGTAACGATCTACTAATTATGTGCACCTGGTGTGATATACCTGTGTGAGATCTGAGCCAATTTAAGAGGGAATACATGTGAGGGTGTCCTATCTTTTTCCTCAGTTAGAATAGGCATTTTTGTAAAATGACATTTACAGAAGATCTTGAAAAGACTTTTCTTCAGTTTTCTTTGTTTAGTTGGATTACTTTAATCTCTCTGTATTGTTGAAACGGAGATGAAATAACCTTTTATTAAAAATGTTACAAAAAACCACATGCTTTCAAAGGGTGTCCTAATTTTTTCACATGACTGTATTTTCAGCAGGCCAGTGTACTACAGGCCCCAAAAATTTTGCATTTAGCGTACAAAAAAGAACACGTAAGTATGTGGCTGGAGGTAGATTGCACGGTCATTGGATATAAATTTTATAGCAGGCCAGTGTACTCCAGGCACCCCAAAATATGCATTTTGCGTACAGAAAAGAACAAATAAGTATGTGGCTGAAGCTAGATTATACGGTCATTGGATATCTATTTTCAGCAGCCCAGTGTACTACAGGCCCCAAAAATTATGCATTCAGTGTACAATAGAGAACAATTAAGTATTTTGCTCGAGGTAGATTACACAGTCACTGGATATCAGTTTTACAGCAGACCAGTTTACTACAAGCCCCATAAATTATGCATTCCGCAAACAGAAAAGAACAAATAAGTATGTGGCTAGAGGTAGATTACATGTTCATTGGATATCAATTTTACAGCATGCAAGTGCACTACAGGCTCCAAAAATTATGCATTCAGCGTACAAAAAAGAAAAGTAAGTATGTGGCTGGAGGTATATTAGAAGGTCAATAGATATCAATTTTACAGCAGGCCAGTGGACTACAGGCCCCAAAAAATTAGGCATTCAGCATATAGAGAAGAATAAGTATTTGGCTAAAGGGTAGATAACACGGTCATTGGATATCAATTTTACAGCAGGCCAGTGTACTACAGGCCCCAAAAATTATGCATTCAGTGTACAATAGAGAACAAGTAAATATGTGGCTTGAGGTAGATTACACGGTCATTGGATATCAGTTTTACAGCAGACCAGTGTACTACAGGCTCCAAAAATTATACATTCAGCATACAGAAAAGAACAAGTAAGTATGTGGGTGGAGGTAATTTGCACTTTCTTTGAATATCAATTTTACAGCAGGACAATGTACTACAGGACCCCAAAATTATTCATTCAGCTTACAGAAAAGATCAAATCAGTATGTGGCTAGAGTTATATTAGACGGTCAATGGATATTAATTTTATAGTAGGCGAGTGGACAACAGGCTCCAAAAATTATGCATTCAGCATTCAGAAAAGAACAAGTAAGTATGTGGATAGAGGTATATTAGACAATCAATGGATATCAATTTTGCAGCATACCAGTTTTCTCCAGACCCCAGAAATTATGCATTTAGCTTACAGAAAAGATCAGGTAAGTATGTGGCTAGAGGTAGATTACACGGTCTTTGAATATCGATTTTACAGCAGGCCAGTAGACTATAGGCTCCAAAAATTATGCATTCAGCGTACAGAAAATAAGTAGTAAGTATGTGGCTGGAGGTAAATTGCACGGTCATTGGATATCAATTTTACAGAAAGCCAGTGTACTACAGGCCCCCAAAATTATGCATTCAGCGTACAGAAAAGAACAAGTAAGTATATGGCTAGAGATAGATAACACGGTCATTGGATATCAATTTTACAGCAGGCCAGTGTGCTACAGGCCCCAAAAATTATGCATTCAACGTACAGAAAAGAACAAGTAAGTTTGTGGCTGGAGGTAAATTGCACTGTCATTGGATATCAATTTTACAGCAGGCCAGTGGACTACAGGCTCCAAAGATTATGCATTCAGCGTACAGAAAAGAACAAGTAATTATGTGGCTGGAGGTAAATTACACAGTCATTGGATATCAATTTTTTAGCTGACCAGTGTAATACAGGCCCCAAAAAATATGCATTTAGCATACAGAAATGAACAAGAAAGTATGTGGCTGGAGGTGGATTACACGATCATTGGATATCAATTTTACAGCAGACCAGTGTACTCCAGGTCCCAGAAATTATGCATTCAGCGTACAGAAAAGAACAAGTAAGTATATGGCTAGAGATAGATAACACGGTCATTGGATATCAATTTTACAGCAGGCCAGTGTGCTACAGGCCCCAAAAATTATGCATTCAACGTACAGAAAAGAACAAGTAAGTTTGTGGCTGGAGGTAAATTGCACTGTCATTGGATATCAATTTTACAGCAGGCCAGTGGACTACAGGCTCCAAAGATTATGCATTCAGCGTACAGAAAAGAACAAGTAATTATGTGGCTGGAGGTAAATTACACAGTCATTGGATATCAATTTTTTAGCTGACCAGTGTAATACAGGCCCCAAAAAATATGCATTTAGCATACAGAAATGAACAAGAAAGTATGTGGCTGGAGGTGGATTACACGATCATTGGATATCAATTTTACAGCAGACCAGTGTACTCCAGGTCCCAGAAATTATGCATTCAGCGTACAGAAAAGAACAAGTAAGTATGTGGCTGGAGGTATATTAGACGGTCAATGGATATCAATTTTACAGCAGGCCAGTTGTCTACAGTCTCCAAAAATTATACATTCAGCATACAGAAAAGAACAAGTAAGTATGTGGCTGGAGGTAATTTGCACTTTCTTTGAATATCAATTTTACAGCAGGCCAATGTACTACAGGACCCCAAAATTCTGCATTCAGCGTAAAAGATCAAATTAGTATGTGGCTAGAGTTATATTAGACGGTCAATGGATATTAATTTTATAGTAGGCGAGTGGACAACAGTCTCCAAAAATTATGCATTCAGCATTCAGAAAAGAACAAGTAATTATGTGGCTGGAGGTAAATTACACAGTCATTGGATATCAGTTTTTTAGCTGACCAGTGTAATACAGGCCGCAAAAAATATGCACTTAGCGTACAGAAATAAACAAGAAAGCATGTGGCTGGAGGTATATTATACGGTCAATGGATATCAATTTTACAGCAGGCCAGTGGACTACAGGCCCCAAAAATTATGCATTCAGCGTACAAAAAATAACAAGTAATTATGTGGCTGGAGGTAGATTACACGGTCTTTGTATATCAATTTTATAGCAGGCCAGTAGACTGTAGGCTCTAAAAATTATGCATTCAGCTTACAGAAAAGAACAAGTAAGTATGCGGCTGGAGGTAGATTACATGGTCTTTGGATATCAGTTTTACAGTAGACCAGTGTACTATAGGCCCCAAAAATTATGCATTCAGCGTAAAGAAATTAACAATTAAGTATGTGGCTGAAGGTAGATTACACAGTCATTGGATATCAATTTTACAGCAGACAAGTGGACTACAGGACCCAAAAAATAGGCATTTAGCATATAGAAAAGAACAAGGAAGTATGTGGGTAGAGCCAGTTTGAATGGTCATTGGATATCAATTTTACATCATGCCATTTCACTACAGGCCCGAAAAATTTTGCATTCAGCGTACAGAAAAAAACTAATAATTATGTGCCTGGAGGTATATAAGACGATCAATGGATATCAATTTTACAGCTGGCCAGTGTACAACAGGACCCTAAAAATAATCATTTTGCGTACAGAAAAGAACAAGTAAGTATGTGGATTGAGCTAAATTACACAGTCATTGGAAATCAATTTTAAAGCAGACTAGTGTACTACAGGCCCCCAAAAATATGCATTCAGCGTACAGAAAAGAACAAGTAAGTATGTGGCTTGAGCTAAATTGCACGGTCATTGAATATCAATTTTATAGCAGACCAGTGGTCTCCAGGCCTCCGAAAATATGCATTTAGCTTATAGAAAGGAACAAGAAAAGTATGTGACTGGAGCTAAATTACACGGTCATTGGAAATCAATTTTAAAGCAGACTAGTGTACTACAGGCCCCCAAAAATATGCATTCAGCGTACAGAAAATAACAAGTATGTATGTGGCTGGAAGTATATTAGACGGACAATGGATATCAATTTTACAGCTGCCAGTGGACTACAGCCCCAAAAATTATGCATTCAGCGTACAGAAAAGAACAAATAAGTATGTGGCTGGAGGCAGATTGCACGGTAATTTGATATCAATTTTATAGTAGGCCAGTGGACTACAGGCACCAAATATTATGCATTCAGCTTACAAAAAAGAACACAAAAGTATGTGGCTGGGAGTAGATTACATGGTCATTTGATATCAGTTTTACAGTAGACCAGTGTACTACAGGACCCAAAAATTATGCATTCAGCGTACAGAAAATAATAAGTAAGAATGTGGCTGGAGGTAGATTACACGGTCATTGGATATCAATTTTACAGCAGGCCAGTGAACTCCAGGCCCTTCGAAAACATGCATTTAGCATATAGAAAAGAACAAGTGAGTATGTGGCTGGAGCTAAATTACACAGTCATTGGATATTAATTTTAGAGCAGACAAGTGTACTAAAGGCCCCAAAAATTATGCATTCAGCGTACAGAAAAAAACAAGTAAGTATGTGGCTGAGGGTAAATTGCACGGTCATAAGATATAATTTTTACTGCAGGCCAGTGGACTATAGGCCAAAAACATTATGTATTCAGCGTACAGAAAATAACAAGTAAGTATGTGGCTGGAGGTAGATTACACGGTCATTCGATATCAATTTTACAGCAGGCCAGTAGACTACAGGCTCTAAAAATTATGCATTCAGCGTACAGAAATGAACAAGTAAGTATGTGGCTGGAGGAAAATTGCACGGTCATTGGATATCAATTTTTCAGTTGGCCAGTGGACTACAGGCCCCCAAAAATATGCATTTAGCCTACAGAAAAGAACAAGTAAGTAAATGGCTGAAGATAATTTACATGTAGGGATGAGCGAACCCGAACTGTATAGTTCGGGTTCGTACCGAATTTTGGGGTGTCCGTGACACGGACCCGAACCCGGACATTTTCGTAAAAGTCTGGGTTCGGGTTCGGTGTTCGTCGCTTTCTTGGCGCTTTTTGAAAGGCTGCAAAGCAGACAATCAACAAGCGTCATACTACTTGCCCCAAGAGGCCGTCACAGCCATGCCTACTATTGGCATGGCTGTGAGTGGCTGGAGCACCATGTGACCCAGCCTCTATTTAAGCTGGGTCTGTTTATTTTTTGGCCATATACTACATTAGGGGCAAGCTGAGCCTGTCACCAAGTGCATTTAACCCTCAATGGTGTGGTTGTTTTTTGGCTAAATCCTACATCAGGGTGAAGCTGTCACACCAAGTGCATTAACCAGCAATAGTCTGTTTATTTTTTGGCCATATACTACATCAGGTGCAAGCTGTCACCAAGTGCATTTAACCCTCAATGGTGTGCTTGTTTTTTTGGCTAAATCCTACATCAGGGTGAAGCTGCCACACCAAGTGCATTTAACCAGCAATAGTCTGTTTATTTTTTGGCCATGTACTACATCAGGGGCAAGCTGTAACCAAGTGCATTTAACCCTCAATGGTGTGGTTGTTTTTTGGCTAAATCCTACATCAGTGTTAAGCTGTCACACCAAGTGCATTTAACCAGCAATAGTCTGGTTATTTTTTGGCCATATACTACATCAGGGGCAAGCTGCGCCTGTCACCAAGTGCATTTAACCCTCAATAGTGTGGTTGGTCAAGTTGTCACACCAAGTGCATTTAACCATCAATAGTGTGGTTATTTTTTGGCCATATCCCAGTCTAATTCTGTCAGTAAACGTATACCTGTCACCCAGCGCCTAAATACTAGGCCTCAAATTTATATCCAGCTAAATCTGTCGTTACTGCTGTGGCTGGTCAAGTTATTTAGTGTCCGTCAAAGCACATTTTTTGTTCTGGGTTGAAATACAACTCCCAATTTAGCAATTTCCTAATTTAGTGGTTTCTGCTGTATCAGCCCTACTTTAAATGTATCCCTAAAAGGGTATATTATATTCAAGGTGCAGATAGGGTCATTCTGAATAACTTCACACACACACGCTACTGTGCATATCCCAGTCTAATTCTGTCAGTAAACCTATACCTGTCACCCAGCGCCTAAATACTAGGCCTCAAATTTATAGTCAGCTAAATCTGTGGTTACTGCTGTGCCTATATTAATGTAATATGGTACCTAAATAGATAGCCAGATAGTGTTAGTTGTCTTAAAAAAAAGGCCTGAATTTGAATTCAATACATTGGGTCAAATAATATTTTTGTTGTTGTGGTGAACGATAACAATGAGGAAAACATCTAGTAAAGGAAGCGGACATGGTCGTGGTGGTGTTAGTGGACCCTCTGGTGCTGGGAGAGGACGTGGCCGTTCTGCCACAGCCACACGTCCTAGTGTACAAACTACCTCAGGTCCCAGTAGCAGCCATAATTTACAGCGATATTTGGTGGGGCCCAATGCCGTTCTAAGGATGGTAAGGCCTGAGCAGGTACAGGCATTAGTCAATTGGGTGGCCGACAGTGGATCCAGCACGTTCACATTATCTCCCACCCAGTCTTCTGCAGAAAGCGCACAGATGGCGCCTGAAAACCAACCCCATCAGTCTGTCACATCACCCCCATGCATATCAGGGAAACTGTCTGAGCCTCAAGTTATGCAGCAGTCTCTTATGCTGTTTGAAGTCTCCGCTGGCAGGGTTTCCCAAGGGCATCCAACCAGCCCTTCCCCAGCGGTGGAAGACATAGAATGCACTGACACACAACCACTTATGTTTCCTGATGATGAGGACATGGGAATACCACCTCAGCATGTCTCTGATGATGACGAAACACAGGTGCCAACTGCTGCATCTTTCTGCAGTGTGCAGACTGAACAGGAGGTCAGGGATCAAGACTGGGTGGAAGGCGATGCAGGGGACGATGAGGTCCTAGACCCCACATGGAATGAAGGTCATGCCACTTACTTTCACAGTTCGGAGGAAGAGGCAGTGGTGAGACCGAGCCAACAGCGTAGCAAAAGAGGGAGCAGTGGGCAAAAGCAGAACACCCGCCGCCAAGAGACTCCGCCTGCTACTGACCGCCGCCATCTGGGACCGAGCACCCCAAAGGCAGCTTCAAGGAGTTCCCTGGCATGGCACTTCTTCAAACAATGTGCTGACGACAAGACCCGAGTGGTTTGCACGCTGTGCCATAAGAGCCTGAAGCGAGGCATTAACGTTCTGAACCTTAGCACAACCTGCATGACCAGGCACCTGCATGCAAAGCATGAACTGCAGTGGAGTAAACACCTTAAAAACAAGGAAGTCACTCAGGCTCCCTCTGCTACCTCTTCTGCTGCTGCCGCCTCAGCCTCTTCTGATGCTGCCGCCTCGGCCTCTTCTGCTGCTGCCGCCTTGGCCTCTTCCTCCGCCTCTGGAGGAATGTTGGCACCTGCCGCCCAGCAAACAGGGGATGTACCACCAACACCACCACCACCTCCGTCACCAAGCATCTCAACCATGTCACACGGCAGCGTTCAGCTCTCCATCTCACAAACATTTGAGAGAAAGCGTAAATTCCCACCTAGCCACCTTCGATCCCTGGCCCTGAATGCCAGCATTTCTAAACTACTGGCCTATAAAATGCTGTCATTTAGGCTGGTGGACACAGACAGCTTCAAACAGCTCATGTCGCTTGCTGTCCCACAGTATGTTGTTCCTAGCCGGCACTACTTCTCCAAGAGAGCCGTGCCTTCCCTGCACAACCAAGTATCCGATAAAATCAAGTGTGCACTGCGCAACGCCATCTGTGGCAAGGTCCACATAACCACAGATACGTGGACCAGTAAGCACGGCCAGGGACGCTATATCTCCCTAACTGCACACTGGGTAAATGTAGTGGCAGCTGGGCCCCAGGCGGAGAGCTGTTTGGCGCATGTCCTTCCGCCGACAAGGATCGCAGGGCAACATTCTTTGCCTCCTGTTGCCACCTCCTCCTTCTCGGCTTCCTCCTCCTCTTCTTTCACTTGCTCATCCAGTCAGCCACACACCTTCACCACCAATTTCAGCACAGCCCGGGGTAAACGTCAGCAGGCCATTCTGAAACTAATATGTTTGGGGGACAGGCCCCACACCGCACAGGAGTTGTGGCGGGGTATAGAACAACAGACCGACTAGTGGTTGCTGCCGGTGAGCCTCAAGCCCGGCCTGGTGGTGTGCGATAATGGGCGAAATCTCGTTGCTGCTCTGGGACTAGCCGGTTTGACGCACATACCTTGCTTGGCGCATGTGCTGAGTTTGGTGGTGCAGAAGTTCATTCACAACTACCCCGACATGTCAGAGCTGCTGCATAAAGTGCGGGCCGTCTGTTCGCGCTTCCGGCGTTCACATCCTGCCGCTGCTCGCCTGTCTGCGCTACAGCGTAACCTCGGCCTTCCTGCTTACCGCCTCATATGCGACGTGCCCACCAGGTGGAACTCCACCTTGCACAGGCTGGACAGACTGTGCGAGCAGCAGCTGGCCATAGTGGAGTTTCAGCTGCAGCACGCACGGGTCAGTTGCACTACGGAAAAGCACCACTTCACCACCAATGACTGGGCCTCCATGTGTGCCCTGTTGCGCTTTTTCGAGTACTCCACCAACATGGCCAGTGGCGATGACGCCGTTATCAGCGTTACAATACCACTTCTAGGTCTTCTTGAGAAAACACTTAGGGCGATGATGGAAGAGGAGGTGGCCCAGGAGGAGGAGGAGGAGGTAGAGGGGTCATTTTTAGCACTTTCGGGCCAGTCTCTTCGAAGTGACTCAGAGGGAGGTTTTTTGCAACAGCAGAGGCCAGGTACAAATGTGGCCAGCCAGGGCCCACTACTGGAGGATGAGGAGGACGAGGATGAGGAGGAGGTGGAGGAGGATGAGGATGAAGCATGGTCACAGCGGGGTGGCACCCAACGCAGCTCGGGCCCATCACTGGTGCGTGGCTGGGGGGAAAGGCAGGATGATGACGATACGCCTCCCACAGAGGACAGCTTGTCCTTACCCCTGGGCAGCCTGGCACACATGAGCGAATACATGCTGCAGTGCCTGCGCAACGAAAGCAGAGTTGCCCACATTTTAACCTGTGCGGACTACTGGGTTGCCACCCTGCTGGATCCACGCTACAAAGACAGGAAGATGCGCAAGTACAAGCGCACGTTGGTAGACGCGCTACTGAGAGCATTCCCAAATGTCACAGGGGAACAAGTGGAAGCCCAAGGCCAAGGCAGAGGAGGAGCAAGAGGTCGCCAAGGCAGCTGTGTCACGGCCAGCTCCTCTGAGGGCAGGGTTAGCATGGCAGAGATGTGGAAAAGTTTTGTCAATAGGCCACAGCTAACTGCACCACCACCTGATACGGAACGTGTTAGCAGGAGGCAACATTTCACTAACATGGTAGAACAGTACGTGTGCACACCCCTCCACCTACTGACTGATGGTTCGGCCCCATTCAACTTCTGGGTCTCTAAATTGTCCACGTGGCCAGAGCTAGCCTTTTATGCCTTGGAGGTGCTGGCCTGCCCGGCGGCCAGCGTTTTGTCTGAACGTGTATTTAGCACGGCAGGGGGCGTCATTAAAGACAAATGCAGCCGCCTGTCTACAGCCAATGTGGACAAGCTGACGTTCATAAAAATGAACCAGGCATGGATCCCACAGGACCTCTCCATCCCTTGTGCAGATTAGACATTAACTACCTCCCCTTAACCATATATTATTGTACTCCAGGGCACTTCCTCATTCAATCCTATTTTTATTTTTATTTTACCATTATATTGCGAGGCTACCCAAAGTTGAATGAACCTCTCCTCTGTCTGGGTGCCGGGGCCTAAATATATGCCAATGGACTGTTCCAATGTTGGGTGACGTGAAGCCTGATTCTCTGCTATGACATGCAGACTGATTCTCTGCTGCTATGAAGCCAGATCCTCTGTTACGGGACCTCTCTCCTCTGCCTGTGTGCTGGGCCTAAATATATGACAATGGACTGTTGCAGTGGTGGCTGACGTGAAGCCTGATTCTCTGCTATGACATGCAGACTAATTCTCTGCTGACATGAAGCCAGATCCTCTGTTACGGGACCTCTCTCCTCTGCCTGGGTGCTGGGCCTAAATATATGACAATGGACTGTTGCAGTGGTGGCTGACGTGAAGCCTGATTCTCTGCTATGACATGCAGACTGATTCTCTGCTGACATGAAGCCAGATCCTCTGTTACGGGACCTCTCTCCTCTGCCTGGGTGCTGGGCCTAAATATATGACAATGAACTGTTGCAGTGGTGGCTGATGTGAAGCCTGATTCTCTGCTATGACATGCAGACTGATTCTCTGCTGACATGAAGCCAGATCCTCTGTTACGGGACCTCTCTCCTCTGCCTGGGTGCTGGGCCTAAATATATTACAATGGACTGTTGCAGTGGTGGCTGACGTGAAGCCTGATTCTCTGCTATGACATGCAGACTGATTCTCTGCTGACATGAAGCCAGATTCTCTGTTACAGGACCTCTCTCCTCTGCCTGGGTGCTGGGCCTAATTATATGACAATGGACTGTTGCAGTGGTGGCTGACGTGAAGCCTGATTCTCTGCTATGACATGCAGGCTGATTCTCTGCTGACATGAAGCCAGATTCTCTGTTACGGGACCTCTCTCCTCTGCCTGGGCCTAAATATATGATAATGGACTGTTGCAGTGGTGGCTGACGTGAAGCCTGATTCTCTGCTATGACATGCAGACTGATTCTCTGCTGACATGAAGCCAGATTCTCTGTTACGGGACCTCTCTCCTCTGCCTTGGTGCCTGGGCCTAAATATATGGCAATGGACTGTTCCAATGTTGGGTGACGTGAAGCCTGATTCTCTGCTATGATATGCAGACTGATTCTCTGCTGACATGAAGCCAGATTCTCTGTTACGGGACCTCTCTCCTCTGCCTGGGTGCTGGGCCTAAATATATGACAATGGACTGTTGCAGTGGTGGCTGACGTGAAGCCTGATTCTCTGCTATGTAATGCAGACTGATTCTCTGCTGACATGAAGACAGATTCTCTGTTACGGGACCTCTCTCCTCTGCCTGGGTGCCGGGGCCTAAATATCTGAGAATGGACTGTTCCAGTGGTGGGTGACATGAAGCCAGATTCTCTGCTATGGGACCTCTCTCCAATTGATATTGGTTAATTTTTATTTATTTTATTTTCATTTTAATTCATTTCCCTATCCACATTTGTTTGCAGGGGATTTACCTACATGTTGCTGCCTTTTGCAGCCCTCTAGCCCTTTCCTGGGCTGTTTTACAGCCTTTTTAGTGCCGAAAAGTTCGGGTCCCCATTGACTTAAATGGGGTTCGAGTTCGGGACGAAGTACGGATCGGGTTCAGATCCCGAACATTTCCGGGAAGTTCGGCCGAACTTCTCGAACCCGAACCTCCAGGTGTCCGCTCAACTCTATTTACATGTTCATTGGATATCAATTTTTTAGCAGACCAGTGTATTTCAGACCCCCAAAATTATGCATTCAGCGTAGTAAGTAAGTATGTGGCTGGAGGTAGATTTCACGCTCAATGGATATCAATTTTACAGCAGGCAAGTTGACTACAGGCTCTAAAAATTATGCATTCAGCATATAGAAAAGGACAAGAAAAGTATGTGGCTGGATGTAGATTACACAGTCATAGTATGTCAATTTTTCAGCAGACCAGTGTACTCCACGCCCCAGAAATTATGCATTCAGCTTACAGAATAGAACAAGTAAGTATGTGGCTAGAGGTAAATTGCACGGTAATCGGATATCAATTTTACTGCAGGCAAGTGTACTACTTGCCCCCAAAATTATGCATTCAGTGTATAGAAAAGAACAAGTAAGTATTTGGCTGGAGGTAGATTACACAGTCATTGGATATTAATTTTATAGCAGGCCAGTAGACTGCAGGCTCCAACAATTATGCATTCAGCGTACAGAAAAGAACAAGTAAGTGTGTGGGTGGAGGTAGATTACACGGTCATTGGATATCAGTCTTTCAGAATACCAGTGTACTACAGGCCCCAAAAATTATGCATTCAGCGTACAGAAAATAATAAGTAAGTATTTGGCTGGAGGTAGACTACACGGTCATTGGATATCAATTTTACGCAAACAAGTGGACTACAGGCTCTTAAAAAAATAGGTATTCAGCGTATAGAATAGAACTAGTAAGTTTGTTGCTGGAGCTAGATTACACATTCATTGGATATCAATTTTACATCATGCCAGTGTACTACAGGCCCCAAAAATGATGCATTCAGCGTACAGAAAATAACAAGTAAGTATGTTGCTGGAGGTAGATTACACGGTCATTGGATATCAATTTTACAGCAGTCCCGTAGACTATAGGCTCCAAAAATGATTCATTCAGTGTACAGAAAGAGCAAGTAAGTATGTGGCTGGAGGTAGATTACACGGTCATTGGATATCAATTTTACAGCAGGCCAGTGAACTCCAGGCCCCCGAAAATATGCATTTAGCGTATAGTAAAGAACAAGAAAAGTATGTGCCTGGATGTAAATTACACAGTCATTGGATATCAATTTTACAGCAGACCAGTGTACTACAGGCCCCAAAAATTATGCATTCAGCGTACAGAAAAGAACAAGTAAGTATGTGGCTGGAGGTATATTAGACGGTCAATGGATGTCAATTTTACAGCAGACCAATTGACTACAGGCCCCAAAAATAATGCATTCAGCGTATTGAAAAGAACAAAAAAGTATGTGGCTAGAGGTAGATTACAAGGTCATTGGGTATCAATTGCACTACAGGCCCCAAAAATTATGCATTCAGCATACAGAAAAGAACAAGTAAGTATGTGGCTGAAGGTAAATTGCACGTTCATTGGATATTAATTTTAGAGCAGGCCAGTGGACTAAAGGCCCCCAAAAATATGCATTTAGCCTACAGAAAATAACAAGTAAGTAAATGGCTGAAGATAATTTACATGGTCATTGGAAATCAATTTTTTCGCAGACCAGTGTATTTCAGACCCAAAAAATTATGCATTCAGCGTACAGAAAAGAACAAGTAAGTATGTGGCTTGAGATAGATTACACGGTGATTAAATATCAGTTTTACAGCAGACCAGTGTACTACAGGCCCCAAAAATGATGCATTCAGCGTACAGAAAATAATAAGTAAGTATGTGGCTGGAGATAGATGACACGGTCATTGGATATCAATTTTACAGCAGGCAAGTGGACAACAAGCCCCAAAAATTATGCATTCAGCGAACAAAAAAGAACAAGTATGTGGCTAGAGGTAGATTACACGGTCATTAAAGGGAATCTGTCACCAGTTTTATGGTGTCCTAACTAAGGGCAACATAAATAAGTGACTGATTCGCTTATCAAAATGCTGGGTCACTTTTTTTTATTGAACCAGTCAATCTGCCAACATCTTGTATTGAAAAGCTCCAGCTGATAATGATGAGTCATGAATATTCATGAGCTCCTGACTCTCCCCGCCTACCTGCTGCTGAATGACAGTTTGTTGCCATAGGAATCAGCAGCAGGTGGGCAGGGGAGTGGCTATTGCTCTGAATTAAATATACGCTGGACTCGATGACCTCACACCGGACTCGAAACAGCTCATTAGCATGTGGCATGCGGCATCTTTGTGTGTATATTATAAGGTAACCATCTGTCACACAAGTAAGTGAATACATCTAAGGTACTTTTTAGTAGTTAATGATTGTATATAATTAGTTAGATTATAATCAAATATCCAAATGACAGGTTCCCTTTAAATATCAGTTTTACAGCAGACCAGTGTACTACAGGCCCCAAAAATGATGCATTCAGCGTACAGAAAATAACAAGTAAGTATGTGGCTGGAGGTAGATTACACGGTCATTGGATATCAATTTTACAGCAGTCCAGTAGACTATAGGCTCCAAAAATTATGCATTTAGTGAACAGAAAAGAACAAGTAAGTATGTGGCTGGATGTAAATTGCACGATCATTGGATATCAATTTACTAGCAGGCCAGTGAACTCCAAGCCCCCGAAAATATGCATTTAGCGTACAGAAAAGAACAAGAAAGTATGTGGCTGGAGATAGATGACACGGTCATTGGATATCAATTTTACAGCAGGCCAGTGGACAACAAGCCCCCAAAAATATGCATTTAGCCTACAGAAAAGAACAAATAAGTATATGGCTGGAGCTAAATTACATGATCATTGGATATCAATTTTACAGCAGACCAGTGTACTACAGGCCCCAAAAATTATGCATTCAGCGTACAGAAAAGAACAAGTAAGTATGTGGCTGGAAGTAGATTACACGGTCATTGTATATCAATTTTAGCATAACTGAAGGGGGTTATCACAGGTTATATTTCCCAATGTTTTGGGGTGTACCCAAATTTGAAAAAAACATTTTTTATTTAAAACCATAAAGCATTGTAGGCTACCTCCTCCTCCTCCACCGCCAATTCCCCTACACTGCAACTTCCACCGCTTCCTCAACCTCCTACTCTATATGGACCTTGTCCTCCTAGATCAAGATTATTCTTTTTTTATTTTTAAGAATTCTATGTTATTTAAAGTCATTTCCCTATCCACATTTGTTTGCATAGCACTTGCCATGCTCCTAACCACATTTTGCTGGCATTTGCAGCCCTATAGTCCTTTTCATGACATTTTTACAGCCATTTTAGTGCTCAAAAGTTCGTATTACATTGACTTCAATTGGGTTTGGGTCAAGTCCGGGTCCCGAAATCAAACTTTTTGAAGTTTGGCCGAACCCATCGAACCCGAACTTCCAGGTGTCCTCTCAACTCTAATTATAAGTACAGTACAGACCAAAAGTTTGGACACACCTTCTCATTCAAAGAGTTTTCTTTATTTTCATGACTATGAAAATTGTAGATTCACACTGAAGGCATCAAAACTATGAATTAACACATGTGGAATTATATACATAACAAAAAAGTGTGAAACAACTGAAAATATGTCATATTCTAGGTTCTTCAAAGTAGCCACCTTTTGCTTTCAATATTGCTTTGCACACTCTTGGCAATCTCTTGATGAGCTTCAAGAGGTAGTCACCTGAAATGGTCTTCCAACAGTCTTGAAGGAGTTCCCAGAGATGCTTAGCACTTGTTGGCCCTTTTGCCTTTACTCTGCGGTCCAGCTCACCCCAAACCATTTTGATTGGGTTCAGGTCCGGTGACTGTAGAGGCCAGGTCATCTGGTGCAGCACCCCATCACTCTCCTTCATGGTCAAATAGCTCTTACACAGCCTGGAGGTGTGTTTGGGGTCATTGTCCTGTTGAAAAATAAATGATGGTCCAACTAAACGCAAACTGGATGGAATAGCATGCCGCTGCAAGATACTGTGGTAGCCATGCTGGTTCAGTATGCCTTAAATGTTGAATAAATAGCCAACAGTGTCACCAGCAAAGCACCCCCACACCATCACACCTCCTCCTCCATGCTTCACGGTGGGAACCGTCATCAGACCAAAGCACAGATTACCACTGGTCTAATGTCCATTCCTTGTGTTCTTTAGCCCAAACAAGTCTCTTCTGCTTGTTGCCTGTCCTTAGCAGTGGTTTCCTAGCAGATATTCTACCATGAAGGCCTGATTCACACAGTCTCCTCTTAACAGTTGTTCAAGAGATGTGTCTGCTGCTAGAACTCTGTTTGGGATTAACCTGGTCTCTAATCTGAGTTGCTGTTAGCCTGCGATTTTCTGAGGCTGGTGACTCGGATGAACTTATCCTCCGCAGCAGAGGTGACTCTTGGTCTTCCTTTCCTGAGGCGGTCCGCATGTGAGCCAGTTTCTTTGTAGCGCTTGATGGTTTTTGTGACTGCACTTGGGGACACTTTCAAAGTTTTCCCAATTTTTCGGACTGACTGACCTTCATTTCTTAAAGTAATGATGGCCACTCATTTTTGTTTACTTAGCTGCTTTTTTCTTGCCATAATACAAATTCTAACAGTCTATTCAGTAGGACTATCAGCTGTGTATCCACCTGACTTCTCCACAACGCAACTGATGGTCCCAACCCCATTTATAAGGCAAGAAATCCCACTTATTAAACCTGACAGGGCACACTTATGAAGTGAAAACCATTTCAGGTGACTACCTCTTAAAGCTCATCAAGAGAATGCCAAAAGTGTGCAAAGCAGTAATCAAAGCAAAAGGTGGCTACTTTGAAGAACCTAGAATATGACATATTTTCAGTTGTTTCACACTTTTTTGTTATGTATATAATTCCACATGTGTTAATTCATAGTTGTGGTGTGTCCAAACTTTTGGTCTGTACTGTATATCTCCCCCCGTTAGTATGTCACACCAATCGATAGCACACCTATACCAGTTATCTAGTGTTTAGTGTCTTTAACAGCCTGTCCCTGCTCCACAAATCAACATCTCCCTACACTGGCAAAACACAAAATGTAAAATGGCTGCCAGATTATTATTTTTTTTTATAAGGTAGGGGTGTGTCCATTTGCTGAAACATCTCAATTGGCTGTCCTGTCCCACCTGATGGATATGTCATGGGTCAAAGTTCGACACTACACCAAAGAATATGGCGCCGGCGGACATCGCCATATGTTCACTTGTTCAGCGAATTGCGAGCGTGCAAAGTTTGCTGCAAAACAACCACCGTGCAAACCGCAAGGCCATCGCTAGTGATAAACAGAGAGTAAGCATGAGTAGACTGAGCACACATGATATGAAGCCTGAGGGATATCACAGTTCTGTGAAATCTGCATTAGTTTTATTATTTGTCATTTGCATATTTTGTCACATTGGTCTTTGTTTTCTCACCAATTATTGATTTAATTATGACTTTGCAAACAAAAATTAACTCTCACATCATGCCTTCATACACCACCTTCTCACCATGCTCCCTCTCTGTTGGTGTCCCTCAAGGCTCTCTCCTGGGTACCCTAAATTTATTTATTTATACATTTAGCTTGGGACAGCTCAACGTGTCCAATGGCTTCCAATACCACCTCTATGCTTATGACTAGGGTTGAGTGAGTCAAAGTATCCTGTGGACTTCGATATGAATTTCAGGGAAAATTTGATTCTTTGCGGTAACCTCGTCCAAAGCCTGATGCTTTGCGGTAACCTCGTCCATTTGAACATATAAAGTCCCCCCATGGCCATCTTAATTAAAGATCCAGAGCGAAATCTCGGACACGATGATGTATGACGTCACCACGTTGGCCAGCGTGATGACGGCATCACGCACCTTGCAAGATTTCATACCTAATCTTCAATCAAGCTGGTTGCATAACCTCTTTACGCTCAAATGGATAAGGTGAGTTGATTTTTTTTAACTGATTAACCACTCAAATCCCTTATTTTTATTCTCAGCGCGGAATAGTGATGGCCGAACATCAGCCGGGACAGTTCGCAAACGCGGATTGTGACATTCTAGAGGGGGATCAATGACAAAAATTCCACCAAAAGATATGTGTCTTAATCAGGGGACATTTGCATGCATCTTAAAGGGAAATTCTCTGAAATGTGCCTTGTTGGAGCCTAGAAATGTTTTATTTTAGGCCACGCCATTTTAAGGAGTACATGCCTTAAAAATTAGGCATTCACGTGACATATGAGAAATTCTGATTATGTGGCTCAAGGTACATTATGCCGTCAATGAATAAATCTTTTTACTGTAGGCCACTGGACTACAGGCCCCAAATATTAGGCATTCACCGGACAGAAAAGATCAAGTGAATATGTGGCCAGAGGTATATTACATGGTCAATGGATAAGAATGAAAAAAACCTTACGATAATAATTGAAATTCAATAAAACAAGGTTGTCACTGATGTTGAATTCCTCCGAGGCAACAATTATTAATTCACCGTAAAAAAAAAAAGAACAAGTAAGTATGCGGCTGGAGGTAGATTACAAGGTCATTGGATATCAATTTTACAGCAGGCCAGTGTACTACAGGCCACAAAAATTATGCATTCAGCATACAAAAAAGAACAAGTAAGTATGTGGCTGGAGTTAAATTACACGGTAATTGGATATCAATTTTACAGCAGACCAGTGTACTACAGACCCCAAAAATTATGCAAGCAGCGTTCAGGTGTCCACCTGCTGAGCGGAGCGGAGGGCAAAAGCTGCCAGACTGATGCATTCTGAGCGGATTCGCATCCACTCAGAATGCATTAGGGCTGGACGGAAGCGTTCAGGGCCACTTGTGAGAGCCTTTGAACGGAACTCACAAGCGGAGCCCTGAACGCTAGTGTGAAAGTAGCCTTAGTATGTGGATGGAGGTAGATTACACGGTCATTGGATGTCAATTTTACAGCAGGCCAGTGTACTACAGGCCCCAAAAATGATGCATTTAGCGTACAGAAAAGAACAAGTAAATATGTGGCTGGAGGTAGAATAAACGCTCATTGGATATCCATTATACAGCAGGCCAGTAGACTACAGGCTCCAAAAATTATGCATTCAGCGTACAGAAAAGAACTAGTAAGTATGTGGCTAGAGGTAAATTGCACGGTCATTGGATATCAATTTTACAGGAGGCCAGTGGACTACAGACCTCCAAAAATATGCATTTAGCGTACAGAAAATAACAAGTATGTTTGTGGCTGTAGGTAAATTACACGGTCATTGTAAATCAATTTTATAGCAGGCCAGTAGACTATAGGCTCCAAAAATTATGCATTTAGCGTACAGAAAAGAACATGTTTGTATGTGGCTGAAGGTAGATTACACAGTCATTGGATATAAATTTTACAGCAGGTCAGTGGACTACAGGCCCCAAAAATTATGCACTCAGCATACAGAAAAGAACACGTAAGTATGTGGTGGAGGTAGATTGCACGGTCATTGGATATCAATTTTACAGCAAGCCAGTGTACTATAGGCCCCAAAAAATATGCATTCAGCTTATAGAAAAGAACAAATAAGTATGTGGCTGGAGCTAGATTACACCATCATTGGATATAAATTTTACAGCAGGCCATTGGACTACAGGCCCCCAAAAATTATGCTTTCAGCCTACAGAAAAGAACAAGTAAGTAGGTGGCTGGAGATAGATTACACGGTCATTGGATATAATTTTTATAGCAAGTCAGTGTACTACAGGCCCCAAAAATGATGCATTCAGCTACAAAAAAGAACAAGTAAGTATGTGGCTAGACGTATAATAAACGATCAATGGATATCAATTTTACAGCATGCCAGTGTACTATAGTGATGTCCCAAATCGTTCGCCGGCGAATAGTTCCCGGCGAACATAGCTTGTTCGCGTTCGCCGCTGCGGGTGAACATATGCGATGTTCAGTCCGCCCCCTATACATCATCATTGAGTAAACTTTGACCCTGTACCTCACAGTCAGCAGACACATTCCAGCCAATCAGCAGCAGACCCTCCTTCACAGACCCTCCCACCTCCTGGACAGCATCCATTTTAGATTCATTCAGAAGCTGCATTCACAGTGAGAGGAGGGACAGTGCTGCTGCTGCTGATTCAATAGGGAAAGCGTTAGCTAGGGCATTATTCTGTGTAAACAGACTCATCTGCTGTATGGACAGCATCCTGACAGAACCCCAAAAAGCCCTTTTCAGGGCTGGTACATAAGTGTGCTTATTTTTTTATTTTTATATATATATATATATTGCAGTTGCCTTGCTTCCCGTGTGTGAGAGGTTGCAGGCTCAGTCACAGACAGCACGTGCACACCATTCATACAGGGTGTGACAGAAAATACCTTGCAGAAAAAATAATTCTATTTAATATTTTTCTGTGATATAATCACATTTGCAAGCCCGTTTGTTTTAGGCCCACACAGACTGTACTGTGCCCACTGCCCACCACTTATATAGGTTGGCACAGTACCACTTCACATTAAAAAATATATATGACAGGCAGAGGCAGGCCACCCCGCAGGGGCCGTCGTGGTCGTGGTGCTGTGATTTCCACTGGCCCTGGAATAATGCCCAGTGTTCAGAGGCCACGCACCCTGAACCCCAAAAATTCGGAGAAAATAGTTGACTGGCTTACACAGGACACCCAATCTTCAACAGCTTCCGCTAAGAACCTTGACACACCATCCTCCTCAAGCTCAGCTTTAGTCACCTGCTCTCAAGTTACCACTCTCCCGCCCGCCGCCACCACCACCAATACCACCACAGCCACCACAGCCGCTTCACTTGATCCCTCAGAGGAGTTATTTACACATCAGTTGTATGAAATTAGTGATGCACAACCATTATTGCCAGGGGATGTAGATAACAGGGATATGTCTCAGTCAGGCAGCATTACATACATATACATACAGTGTGATGATGATTATGATGTTGTACCCGCTGCTGCTTCCTTTGCTGAGGTGTCAGATACAAGTGAAGTGGTTGATGATGACGATGTGTCTGTGGATGCCACGTGGGTGCCTGCTCTAAGAGAAGAAGAAGAGGGGGAAAGTTCAGAAGGGGAGACAGAGAGAAGGAGGAGACGAGTTGGAAGCAGGGGGAGGTTGTCGCAAGGAGCTAGTGGTACAGTCAGACAGCATGTATTGGCACCCGGGGTCAGCCAGACAGCACGCCAATCAATGCATGCTGTTGCCACCACCAGAATGCCGTCATTGCAAAGCTCAGCAGTGTGGCATTTTTTTTGTGTGTCTGCCTCTGACAACAGCAATGCCATTTGCAACCTGTCAAAAGAAACTGAGTCGTGAGAAATCCAACACCCACCTAGGTACAACTGCTTCGCGAAGGCACATGATCGCACATCACAAATGCCTTTGGGATCAACACATGATGACGAGTAGAAGCAGCACACAAGCTTAAAGCCACCCTCCTCCTCCTGGTCCAGCATCTTCAGCCACGTTAACCACTGCTTTCCTCCTTGCCCCCTCTCAACCACCCGCCACTCCGCCTCTCACCTTCAGCAGTTCCATCTCATCTGCCCACAGTCAGGTGTCTGTAAAGGAAATGTTTGAGCGCAAGAAGCCAATTTCACAGAGTCACCCCCTGGCCCGGCATCTGACAGCTGGCTTAACGGAACTCTTAGCCCGCCAGCTTTTACCATACCAGCTGGTGGAGTCTGAGGCCTTAAAAAAAAATTGTCGCTATTGGGACACCACAGTGCAAGGTACCCGGACAATTTTTTTTTTTCAAATAAGGCAATCCAAAACCTCTATTCTACTTGAAAAGAAAGTCATGTCATCTCTGGCATACAGTGTTGGGGCAAGGGTCCCTCTGACCACTAATACCTGGTCTGCAAAGCACGGTCAGGGCAGCTATATCACCTACATTGCGCATTGGGTCAACCTGCTGACGGCTGCCAAGCATGGACTGTGTGGCTCTGCAGCGGAGTTGGTGACACCGCCACGACTTGCAGGCAGGCCTACTGCCACCTCCTCTACTCCTCCTACTCTATCCTCTTCCATAACCTCCTCGGATGAGTCCTCTTCTGCTGCGGCGTCTGGCTGCAAATCAACTGAATCCCCCCAGCTACCCAGGGGCTATTCCACATCCCGGATACGACAGTGTCACGCTGTCTTGGGGTTGACTTGCCTGAAAGCAGAGAGCCACACCGGACCAGCACTCCTGTCCGCCCTGAACGCAAAGGTAGATCAGTGGCTGACCCCGCACCAACTGGAGATCGGCAAAGGGGTGTGTGACAATGGAAGCAATTTGTTGGCGGCATTGAATTTGGGAAAGTTGTGACATGTGCCGTGCATGGCACATGTGTTGAATCTCATCGTAGAACGATTTGTGTCTAAGTACCCAGGCTTACAGGACGTCCTCAAGCAGGCCAGGAAGGTGTGTGGCCATATCAGGCATTCCTACACGGCCATGGCGCACTTTTCAGACATTCAGCGCAGAAGCAACATGCCAGTGAGGCGCTTGATTTGCGACAGCCCGACACATTGGAATTCAACACTCCTGCCTGCTCCAACAAGAAAAAGCCGTCAACGAGTATTTGTATGACCAGGGTGCTAGGACAGCTGGGAATTTTTTTGCCACGTTACTGGACGCTCATGCGCAATGCCTGTAGGCTCATGCATCCTTTTGAGGAGGTGACAAACCTAGTCAGATGCACCAAAGGAACCATCAGCGACCTCATCCCATTTGTTTTCTTCCTGGACCGTGCCCTGCGAAGAGTGCTGGATCAAGCTGTAGATGAGCGTGAAGAGGAAGAGGAAGATTTGTGGTCACCATCACCACCAGAAACAGCCTTGTCATCATCGCTTGCCGGACCTGCGGCAACGCTGCAAGGGGAGTATGAGGAAGAGGAGTCAGAGGAGGAATGTGGCTTTGAGGAGGAGGAAGACCAACCACAGCAGGCATCCCAGGGTGCTCGTTGTTGTCACCTATCTGGGACCCGTGGTGTTGTACGTGGCTGGGGGGGGGAAGAGCAGACCGTTAATGACATCAGTTAGGAGGAGGAACGGGAAATGAGTAGCTCGGCATCCAACCTTGTGCAAATGGGGTCTTTCATGCTGTCATGTCTGTTGAGGGACCCTCATATAAAAAGAATGAAGGAGAACGACCTGTACTGGGTGGCCACGATGCTAGACCCACGGTATAAGCAGAAAGTTGTGGAAATGTTACCAAATTACCGGAAGTCAGAAAGGATGCAGCAGTTCAAAACCAAACTAAAAAATATGCTTTACACAGCTTATAAGGGGGATGTCACAGCACAACGGGAATCTAACAGGGAAAGAGGGGAAAGTGATCCTCCTCCTACCACGACCACGGCGGCAAGGACAGGACGCTTTACAGATGTGTTGTTGATGGAGGACATGCAGAGCTTTTCAGTCCTACACATCGCCACAGCCCTTCGGGATCCAGTCTTAGAGAACGACTCGACCGACAGGTAGCAGACTACCTCGCCTTAACTGCAGATATCGACACTCTGAGGAGTGATGAACCCCTTGACTACAGGGTGTGCAGGCTTGACCTGTGGCCTGAGCTATCCCAATTTGCGATGGAACTTCTGGCCTGCCCCGCTTCAAGTGTCCTGTCATAAAGGACCTTCAGTGCAGCAGGAGGTATTGTCACTGACAAAAGAAGTCACCTCGGTCAAAAAAGTGTTGATTACCTCACCTTCATTAAGATGAATGAGGCATGGATCCCGAAGGGACTGACAGTGGGGAATACGTTTGACTAACAAAAGGCCTGATGATATGCCTTGGCCTCAAAATGGTCCCCACGCTGCTGTATTAAATGTCTGCATACCGGATGACTTTCGTGAATTCTCCGCCACCAACTAGGGTTCAAGTCGTAATGTTTTAGTCACCTTTCTGCCTGGAAAACATCAATACCATATTTTTCAGGCATGTGTTATTTTCTGGCTTCTAGTGCTGCACTGTGGCTGCAAAAACAAAACAAAATAAAAAAGGCACATACATGTGTCAATTCCCCTTCGTGATCGGTACCTTGTTGTGGTGAAGGGGCTTGCGTATCACAATGAAGCGATCATCACCTCTATGAGTGTGTTGGCAATGTTGCCACACCCCAGATAAGGCCGTTGCTTCATTATGATCAGACTAAAAGCGATCAATTCTTTTTTTTTTTGTATGGGTTTTTAATACATAAAATTTAAAAAATCATAATAAAGTCTCTAAATAGATTATTAGAAATAATGCAGACAATTTAAAAAATCCCCATCAATTTCTATACAAAGCAAGTACAGAGCTCAGAACAAAATTATTTCAGGATGTCGTTAATTCGACAATGAGTAGTCAACTTTACACACGTCCCCGGATAGGGGACGTAACAGGGATTAGACTGATGAGAATAGTACTACAGAAAATACCACTCATATCGGGTGTGACAGTAAATTGCACGGCGCAGACGCAGTGACCGTGGCGTGGATTCAAACAAAGGGGAGGGAGCCAGCGTTTTTTTAACCATCTCCCCGTTCGAAAAATCTATTTAATAAATGGACCCCAGAATGGGGACATCACGTAACAGGGATTAAACTGATGAGAATAGTACTACAGAAAATACCACTCATAAATTGCACGGCGCAGACACAGTGACCGTGGCGTGGATTCAAACAAAGGTGAGGGAGCCAGCGTTTTTTTTAACCATCTCCCCGTTCGAAAAATCAAATTAAATTCACCTTTCGGGGACCCTTGGTGTTGTACGTGGCTGGGTGGAGGAAGAAACCATCAATGACATCAAAGGAACATGGCTAGCTTAGTATCCAACCTTGTGCAAATGGGAAGTTTGCTGTTGGGCAAATGGACTGTTTGCAGGTGTTTGCGGTGCATTAAAAGGGGAGTTTGGTCTGTCAATGTCTGTAAGGCGGGCGTAACCCTTACACTACCTGATCGATACAACATCATACCTGATCGTATACACACACTGGATGTTTTAAACCACGTTGTTCAAAAAAAATTAGGATTGTTAGCTGATTTATGCCCTTTATGGATTAAAATCCAACTTTGCGTCAACTATGTAATTTTCCATGGGAGTTTTGCCATGGATCCCCCTCCGGCATGCCACAGTCCAGGTGTTAGTCCCCTTGAAACAACTTTTCCTTCGCTACTGTTGCTAGAAAGAGTCCCTGTGGGTTTTAAAATTCGCCTGCCTATTGAAGTCAATGGCGGTTCGCCTGTTCGCGAACATTTGCAGAAGTTCGCGTTCGCCCTTTGCGAACTGAAAATTTTATGTTTGCAACATCTCTAGTGTACTACAGGCCCCAAAAATTATGCATTTAGCGTACAGAAAAGATCAAGTAAGTATGTGGCTGTAGGTAAATTGCTCGGTCATTGGATATCAATTTTACATCATGACATTGTACTACAGGCCACAAAAATGATGTATTCAGCATACTGAAAAGAACAAGTATGTGTTTGGCTGGAGGTAGATTACATGGTCATTGGATATAAATTTTACAGCAGGTTAATGGACTATAAGCCCGAAAATTATGCATTTAGCAAACAGAAAAGAACAAGTATGTGGCTAGAGCTAAATTACACGGTCATTTGATATCAATTTTACAGCAGATCAGTGTACTACTAAAGGCCACAAAAAATTATGCATTCAGAGTACAGAAAAGAAAAAGTAAGTATGTGGCTGGAGGTAAATTTCACGTGATTGGATATCAATTTTAGAGCAGGCCAGTGAACAACAGGCCACAAAAAATAGGCATTCAGCTTATAGAAAAGAATAAGTAAATGGCTGGAGCTAGATTACACGGTAATTGGATATCAATTTTACATCATGACATCATGACATTGCAGTACAGGCGCCAAATATTATGCATTCAGCGTACAGAAAAGATCAAGTAAGTATGTGGCTGGAGGTAGATTACACGGTCATTGGATATCAATTTTATAGCACTCCAGTAGACTATATGATCCAAAAAAGAGGCATTCACCATATAGAAAAGAAAAAGTAAGTATTTGGCTGGAGCTAGATTACACGGTCATTGGATATCAATTTTACATTAGGCCAGTAGACTACAGGCTCCATAAATTGTGAATTCAGCATACAGAAAAAGATCAAGTAAGTTTGTGACTGGAGGTAAATTGCACGGTCATTGGATATCAATTTTATAGCAGTCAAATGGACTATAGGCCCGGAAAATTATACATTCAGCTTACAGAAAAAAACAAGTAAGTATGTGGATGGAGTTATATTAGACGATCAATGGATATCAATTTTACAGCAGGCCATTGTACTAAAGGCCCCCAAAAAATATGCATTCAGCATTCAGATTAGAACAAGTAAATACGTGACTGGAGGTGAATTGCACGTTCATTTAATATCAATTTTACAGAGGTCCAGTGGACTATAGGACCCGAAAATTATGCATTCAGCATACAGAAAAGAACAAGTAAGTATGAGGCTGGAAGTAGATTGCACTGTCATTGGATATAAATTTTACAGCAGGCCAGTGGACTATAGGCCCCAAAAAATAGGCATTCGGCGTATAGAAAAGAACAAGTAATTAAGTGGCTGGATCTAGATTACATGATCATTGAATATCAATTTTACATCATGCCAGTGTACTACAGGGCCAAAAAATTATGCATTCAGGGTACAGAAAATAATTAGTTTGTATCTGGCTGGAGGTAGTTTACACGGTCATAGGATATCAATTTTACAGTAGGCCAGTGGACTATAGGCCTTAAAAATTATGCTTTCAGCGTACAGAAAAGAACAAGTAAGTATGGGGCTGGAGGTATATTGCATGGTCATTGGATATAAATTTTACAGCAAGTCAGTGGACTAGAGGCCCCTAAAAATAGGCATTGAGCGTATAGAAAAGATCAAGTAAGTATGTCGGTGGAACTAGATTACACGGTCATTGACAATCAATTTTACATCATGCCAGTGGACTACAGGCCCAAAAAATTATGCATTCAGCATACAGAAAAGAACAAGTAAGTATATGGCTAGAGGAAAATTGCATGGCCATTGGATATCAATTTTACAGCAGGCCAATGGACTATAGGCCCCAAAAATTATGCATTCAGAGTAATGAAAAGAACAAGTTTGTATGTGACTGGAGGTAGATTACACAGTCATTGGATATCATTTTTATAGCAGGCCAGTGGACTACAGGCCTCAAAAATTATGCATTCAGTGTACAGAAAGAACAAGTAATAAAAATTAAATAATGTCGCACTAAAATGAGGGGAGAAACCACCAGAGGTGCTCCCACTGACAGACTACACCCGGTCTGAAAAAGTGGAATAAATATAAAATAGAAGTGGGGCACTCTCTTAAGTAAAGAGATCTTTATTATAATAATAAGTATAAAATTGCAGTAGAATTAATATAACAATAAAGAGACAATAAAATTGATGCAGGTAACAAGTAAAACAGAATTATAATCCTATTAAAATTATATTAAATAACGACATATAAATAGATCCCAAAATAAATAGATTATTCCATTATTTTCACTCTGATAATAATTCATTCATATAGTAATTCAATTGATGTTATAATTTATTTGAATGTCAGAGTTTCCAGAGATAACCAGTCTCTTCATAAACTTCAGTCTGTGACTGAATACGAAGTTCTCCTGTTAGGGAATAGTAGACTCCACTTCAATGTATCCGCAACATTGTGTGCGTATGGTAGCTGAAGTTCAAGGCAATGTAGCTGTTCGCTGCTTGCGAATTATGTTAAAAGATACTAATGAGTACAGCGGCGTCCCGCTGTAATATTTCGGCAAGCGATCGCTATAAGGACAGTATAATCTTACCCGGAGATCTTTTAGCTGGACGATGAGCCCTCGACTCGGCACGTTTAGTTTCTATAGTCCCGGTCTCAAGGGTTGCTGCTTGGATTCAAATCTTGGCGCCACTTGGATTTGTTTGGTCCACGTGTTTCTGGCGTCTCTGATATCACGGTTAGTGAGTTTTGGAAAAAATCCTTTTCATAGAGCAGTGTCCAGATCTCCGGAGTTACACAGGCCTTGCTTTCTTTAGGGGGGAAATTTGCACCAGATGCGTTTCGGGGATTTATAGCATTGACCCCTTCCTCAGTGGTTATCATCCCCCTTCTATTGTCCCATTTTTATAGTGGTTAAGGCATGTATGAAGGACTGGTCTGGAATATTGGTTTTTCAAGGATTGGGATCCAATGTGTATTGCTTTTCAGCTTAAAATTAAACATGTCATTAAATATCATATTTCCAAGTGACATAATATAAAAATGCTTATATACAATTGATCTACATGTATTCTGGAATCGACCGATAGAAAAAACGCACCGGCACCGCATGCGGTTTCAGTGCGTTTCCGGTGCGTTTTTTCCAAAAATTCAATTTTTCCAAATATTTCATTAGAATGGTTCACTTGATACCATCTACAATAAATTTAACAGATAAAATACTTAAAACATTTAAGATTCATCAAAAACTTCAAATGGGCATTGATTTAACATCAAGATGATAGTGCATAAGGACATTCATATATTAAAAAACAAAAACGCACCAGAATCGCATAAATCTCGAACATGCGTTTATAATGCGTTTTTTCTAAAATTGAATCCTAAAAATTCTTCAACAAATTTTACCAGGGTGGTTCACATCCGATTATTACCAAACACTAAAGAAGTGCTAAAGAGGCATAATCATAAATTTAAGGAGCATCAAAACCATTAACATATTACAGGCATATCGAAGGTGATTTGATTATTCCTTCCTTTCTCTCAAGACATTGGTATTTTAAATGAAGATGAATTTAATTTTTTAACAAATATATCCCCACGTATTCCTGTCTTTTATTGTTTGCCAAAGGTGCATAAAGACAAAACCAACCCACCTGGTCGCCCAATTATATCCGGGATTGGCTCTTTGACGTCAAATCTATCTAGATTTGTAGATGTGACACTACAATCTAGAGTAAAACAAGTTCCCTCATACGTCAAAGATACCACTCAAATTATAAAAATTATAGAACCCTTGGATTTTAAAGATAACTGGATTATGGGTACACTTGACGTGCAATCACTATATACCGTAATTAGACATGAACAGGGCAAAAAATCTGTCACATCCCAATTATCATTAGAAGGCACCTTAAACCAAAAACAAATAGAGTACGTGGTGGACGCTATAGATTTTATTTTAACACATAATTATTTTAATTTTTTAGAGGATTTTTATATACAAATGCAGGGCACAGCCATGGGCACCAGGTTCGCCCCCAGCTACGCAAATTTATTTATGGCACAGTGGGAATGTGAAAACATCCAACCCAAGCTGGGGACGAATCTGGTGCTCTGGCAACGATACATCGACGATGTATTTTTTATATGGCAGGAAGAAGGGGACTCTTTAAATCAATTTTTAACTGATATTAATAACAATGAGTGGAACTTGTCTTTCACAGGAAAGACTAGTAAAACATCACTAGAATTTTTAGATTTGAAAATCTCCAATAAAG
Source organism: Bufo gargarizans (assembly GCF_014858855.1). Lineage (NCBI taxonomy): Eukaryota > Metazoa > Chordata > Amphibia > Anura > Bufonidae > Bufo > Bufo gargarizans. The sequence goes on from NC_058081.1 coordinate 712,706,235, forward strand.
GCGGTAAACTACAATGCACAACTTTTGTCAAACCCACAGCCTGCAACAGTTATATTTTATTTAATAGTTGCCATCTCCCCAATTGGTTAATTAACATACCACAAGGACAACTGAGAAGAGCCAAACGTAACTGCACACAGGATGAGGAATTTAAAAAAGAAGCTAAAATCATGACTGACCAATTTTTGGATAAAAAATATCCCATAGAAATCCTAGATGCTGCTCTTAATAAAGTAAAAGAGATGGATAGGCAAGAATTCTTTGGGGGAAAAAAAGTTGTGAAAATTGAAACCACAGATTCTAGTTTACGCCTGATCTTACCTTTTAATGGAGAGTTTGGGAAGGTTCGATCTATCATCCATAAACATTGGCATCTTTTAAAGAAAGATAAAATATTAAACACAATACCATCAAAACCGAAAATTGTATTTACTAAAGCTCCTAATTTAAATATTAAAATAGCCCCTACTATTCAGAAAAAGACTTCATGTATTACTACGGTCCAATCTTGGGCAAATATCCAGGGATTTTTTCGTTGCGGAAGATGCAATAATTGTAAAATTAATTTGTTTCCTAAAAAAACAACCGTAGTCATATCAAATACAAACAATTATAGCCATAAAATTGATGAATTCCTCACCTGTAGCACGGAAAATGTGATATATGTAATCGAATGCCCATGTGGTCTTCAATATGTAGGGAGAACTAAAAGGACACTTAAAAAGCGTATTGCAGAACACATTAGTAATATAAAGAAGGGATTCGAAACTCATTCACTATCATCCCATTTTAAAATAGCACACAACCAAGACCCTTCAGGACTGAGATTCACAGCCATTGATAGGGTACAGAAGGATTGGAGAGGGGGAAACCGTTTAGAAAAAATGTCACGGTTAGAAACAAAACGAATTTATGAACGCAACACTTTACAACCGTTAGGACTGAACGCGGATTTCAAACTATTTGGTTTCCTATAGGGTGGATGCCATCTGTCGATGACTAACTGGACTATATTTTATATTGGTCCAGTTTCTCCTCTACACCTGGCATTTACCCTATCGCTCCACTAGGATTGAGAGAAAGGAAGGAATAATCAAATCACCTTCGATATGCCTGTAATATGTTAATGGTTTTGATGCTCCTTAAATTTATGATTATGCCTCTTTAGCACTTCTTTAGTGTTTGGTAATAATCGGATGTGAACCACCCTGGTAAAATTTGTTGAAGAATTTTTAGGATTCAATTTTAGAAAAAAAAACGCATTATAAACGCATGTTCGAGATTTATGCGATTCTGGTGCGTTTTTGTTTTTTAATATATGAATGTCCTTATGCACTATCATCTTGATGTTAAATCAATGCCCATTTGAAGTTTTTGATGAATCTTAAATGTTTTAAGTATTTTATCTGTTAAATTTATTGTAGACGGTATCAAGTGAACCATTCTAATGAAATATTTGGAAAAATTGAATTTTTGGAAAAAACGCACCGGAAACGCACTGAAACCGCATGCGGTGCCGGTGCGTTTTTTCTATCGGTCGATTCCAGAATACATGTAGATCAATTGTATATAAGCATTTTTATATTATGTCACTTGGAAATATGATATTTAATGACATGTTTAATTTTAAGCTGAAAAGCAATACACATTGGATCCCAATCCTTGAAAAACCAATATTCCAGACCAGTCCTTCATACATGCCTTAACCACTATAAAAATGGGACAATAGAAGGGGGATGATAACCACTGAGGAAGGGGTCAATGCTATAAATCCCCGAAACGCGTCTGGTGCAAATTTCCCCCCTAAAGAAAGCAAGGCCTGTGTAACTCCGGAGATCTGGACACTGCTCTATGAAAAGGATTTTTTCCAAAACTCACTAACCGTGATATCAGAGACGCCAGAAACACGTGGACCAAACAAATCCAAGTGGCGCCAAGATTTGAATCCAAGCAGCAACCCTTGAGACCGGGACTATAGAAACTAAACGTGCCGAGTCGAGGGCTCATCGTCCAGCTAAAAGATCTCCGGGTAAGATTATACTGTCCTTATAGCGATCGCTTGCCGAAATATTACAGCGGGACGCCGCTGTACTCATTAGTATCTTTTAACATAATTCGCAAGCAGCGAACAGCTACATTGCCTTGAACTTCAGCTACCATACGCACACAATGTTGCGGATACATTGAAGTGGAGTCTACTATTCCCTAACAGGAGAACTTCGTATTCAGTCACAGACTGAAGTTTATGAAGAGACTGGTTATCTCTGGAAACTCTGACATTCAAATAAATTATAACATCAATTGAATTACTATATGAATGAATTATTATCAGAGTGAAAATAATGGAATAATCTATTTATTTTGGGATCTATTTATATGTCGTTATTTAATATAATTTTAATAGGATTATAATTCAGTTTTACTTGTTACCTGCATCAATTTTATTGTTATATTAATTCTACTGCAATTTTATACTTATTATTATAATAAAGATCCCTTTACTTAAGAGAGTGCCCCACTTCTATTTTATAGAAAGAACAAGTAATATGTGATTAGAGGTAGATTGCATGGTAATTGGATATAAATTTTACAGCAGGCAAGCCGACTACAGTCCCCCAAAAATAGGCATTTAGCGTATAGAAAAGCACAAGTAAGTGGCTGGAGCTAGAATGCACTTTGGAATATGTGCATAGGTGAATAGGTGCACTTTGGAATATGTGCCCCTTTGCCCACCTTGGCTGCAAAAAAGTGTCACATCTGGTATAGCCGTACTCAGGAGAAGTTGGGGAATGTGTTTTGGGGTGTCATTTTACATATACCCATGCTGGGTGAGAGAAATATCTCAGCAAAAGACAACTTTTGCCATTTTTTTATACAAAGTTGGCATTTGACCAAGATATTTCTCTCACCCAGCATGGGTATATGTAAAATGACACCCCAAAACACATTCCCCAACTTCTCCTGAGTACGGCGATACCACATGTGTGACACTTTTTTGCAGACTAGATGCGCAAAGCGGCCCAAATTCCTTTTAGGAGGGCATTTTTAGACATTTGGATCCCAGACTTCTTCTCACGCTTTAGGGCCCCTAAAAAGCCAGGACAGTATAAATACCCCACATGTGACCCCATTTCGGAAAGAAGACACCCCAAGGTATTCAATGAGGGGCATGGCGAGTTCATAGAATTTTTTTTTTTGCATAAGTTAGCGGAAATTGCTCATTTTTTTCTCACAAAGTCTCACTTTCCGCTAACTTGGGACAAAAATTTCAATCTTTCATGGACTCAATATGCCCCTCACGGAATACCTTGGGGTGTCTTCTTTCCGTAATGGGGTCACATGTGGGGTATTTATACTGCCCTGGCTTTTTAGGGGCCCTAAAGCGTGAGAAGAAGTCTGGAATATAAATGTCTAAAAATGTTTACGCATTTGGATTCCGTGAGGGGTATGGTGAGTTCATGTGAGATTTTATTTTTTGACACAAGTTAGTGGAATATGAGACTTTGTAGGAAAAAACAAACAAACCCAAACATTTTTTACGATAACTTGGGCCCAAAAAAAATTCTGAATGGAGCCTTACAGGGGGGGGGGGGTGATCAATGACAGGGGGGTGATCAATGACAGGGGGGTGATCACCCATATAGACTCCCTGATCACCCCCCTGTCATTGATCACCCCCCTGTAAGGCTCCATTCAGACGTCCGTATGATTTTTACGGATCCACGGATACATGGATCGGATCCGCAAAACACATACGGACGTCTGAATGGAGCCTTACAGGGGGGTGATCACCTCATATACACTCCCTGATCACCCCCTGTCATTGATCACCCCCCTGTAAGGCTCCATTCAGACGTCCGTATGTGTTTTGCGGATCCGATCCATGTATCCATAGATCCGTAAAAATCATACGGACGTCTGAATGGAGCCTTACAGGGGGGTGATCAATGACAGGGGGGTGATCAGGGAGTCTGTATGGGGTGATCAGGGGTGATCAGTGGTTCATAAAGGGTTAATAAGTGACAGGGGGGTGTAGTGTAGTGTTTTGTGGTACTTTACTGAGCTGCCTGTGTCATCTGGTGGTCGATCCAAACAAAAGGGACCACCAGAGGACCAGGTAGCAGGTATATTAGACGCTGTTATCAAAACAGCATCTAATATACCTGTTAGGGGTTAAAAAAATCACATCTCCAGCCTGCCAGCGAGCGATCGCCGCTGGCAGGCTGGAGATCCACTCGCTTACCTTCCGTTCCTGTGAGCGCGCGCGCCTGTGTGCGCGCGTTCACAGGAAATCTCGGCTCTCGCGGGAGGACGCGTATATGCGTCCACCCAGAAGAGCAGGGCCGCCGCCAGGACGCAATCCTGCGTACAGCGGTCCTGAGCAGGATAAGGAACACCACGATACGATCCTTGCTGGGCACCCGGGGGCAAGAGCCACAGTGAATCTCCTCACTCGGAGATTCTGGTGGCCGGCGCTTCGTAAGTCGGTTGAGGGTTTTGTGGCAGCCTGCGAGACCTGCGCTAGTGCCAAAGTCCCTCATTCACGGCCATCAGGTCTTCTCCTTCCCTTACCCATTCCTTCCCGTCCTTGGACACATCTGTCCATGGACTTTATAACGGATCTCCCTCGTTCCTCGGGGAAGACTATGATTCTGGTGGTGGTGGACCGTTTTAGCAAAATGGTGCATTTCATCCCTTTTCCTGGCTTGCCCAATGCTAAGACGCTGGCGCAGGCATTTATTGATCACATTGTCAAATTGCATGGTATTCCTTCAGACATAGTCTCTGATAGGGGCATGCAGTTTGTTTCCAGATTCTGGAAGGCTTTCTGTTCTCGCTTGGGGGTTCGGTTGTCATTCTCTTCTGCTTTCCACCCACAGTCGAATGGCCAGACAGAGCGCGTCAATCAGAATCTGGAGACATATCTGCGCTGTTTTGTGGCGGAGAATCCGGAGGATTGGTGTTCTTTTTTGTCTTTTGCTGAGTTTGCTTTAAATAACCGTCGTCAGGAGTCCTCTGATAAGTCACCATTTTTTGGTGCATATGGGTTTCATTTGCAATTCGGGACATTCTCGGGAGAGGGGTCTTCAGGTTTACCTGATGAGGACACATTCTCCTCGTCTTTTTCATCTATTTGGCAAAAGATTCAGGATAATCTAAAGAGCATGAGTGAGAGATAAGATAAGAGACGTGTGCCTGGTCCAGACCTGAATGTTGGTGATCTGGTGTGGTTGTCTACTAAGAATATCAAATTGAAGGTTCCCTCCTGGAAGTTGGGTCCTAAGTTTATTGGGCCTTACAAAATCTTGTCCGTCATCAATCCTGTTGCCTACCGTCTTGATCTTCCTCAGACTTGGTAGATCCATAATGTTTTTCATAAGTTCTTATTAAAACCTTATGTCCAACCCATTGTACCCTCGTCTTTGCCTCCTCCTCCGATTGTGGTTGATGGTAATCTTGAATTTCAGGTCTCTAGGATTGTGGATTCTCGTGTTGTCCGCGGTTCTCTCCAGTACCTCGTTCATTGGGAGGGTTATGGTCCTGAGGAGAGGATGTGGGTCCCAGTGACGGACATTAAGGCCACTCGTCTCATCAGGGCTTTCCATAGGTCCCATCCTGAGAAGGTGGGCTCTGAGTGTCCGGAGTCCACTTGTAGAAGGAGGGGTACTGTCACCACCAGACATCTGAGAAGCTCTGATAGACGTCTAGAACCTCCTCCTTGAGGTTCCTTTGTTTTGCTTTCATTTTCTCATCTCGTTAGCCTCTCTCAGCTGTCATGTAGTTGCACTGATTGCATCCCTTCAAATCCTTTTCCCATAGTGCATCACTTTGCGGTTTATACAACTTCCTGGAGTGTGTGCATGCTGTTCCTACTTCTGAGTCTTCTAAAAGTTGAGTTTTGTTCATTTATTTGCGTTTTTCTGTTTGCTGGATCCCAGGTGACGCTGACTCCCTCAGTATCTAGTGTAGAGAGCCGGTGGTCGTGTCCCCTCACGATTATAGGGTGTTCAGGTGTTATACAGTCGAGGTACGAGGATATGCGATCATCTACCATTGGGATTTTCGCATAGGCTGAGCAGTCAGGGAGAGTGCTAGGTCTGATGCAGGGGTCTCCCTTTTTGTTCCTTAATTTTGGATCCAGTGAGTGATATATTCATTTTGTGTTGTCTTGTTTCCTGTACACCTTCCGTGACAGGCACCCAGGCAGAGGAGAGAGGTCCCATAACAGAGAATCTGGCTTCATGTCAGCAGAGAATCAGTCTTCATGTCATAGCAGAGAATCATGCTTTACGTCACCCAACACTGGAACAGTCCATTGTCAGATATTTAGGCCTAGGCGCAGAGGAGAGAGGTCCCATAACAGAGAATCTGGCTTCATGTCAGCAGAGAATCAGTCTTTATGTCATAGCAGAGAATCAGGCTTCACGTCACCCACCACTGTAACAGTCCATTGTCATATATTTAGGCCCCGGCACCCAGGCAGAGGAGAGAGGTCCCATAACAGAGACTCTGGCTTCATGTCAGCAGAGAATCAGTCTTCATGTCATAGCAGAGAATCATGCTTCACGTCACCCAACACTGTAACAGTCCATTGTCATATATTTAGGCCCCGGCACCCAGGCAGAGGAGAGAGGTCCCATAACAGAGACTCTGGCTTCATGTCAGCAGAGAATCAGTCTTCATGTCATAGCAGAGAATCATGCTTCACGTCACCCAACACTGGAACAGTCCATTGTCAGATATTTAGGCCCCGGTATCCAGGCAGAGGAGAGAGGTCCCGTAACAGAGAATATGGCTTCATGTCAGCAGAGAATCAGTCTTCATGTCATAGCAGAGAATCATGCTTCACGTCACCCAACACTGGAACAGTCCATTGTCAGATATTTAGGCCCAGGCCCCCAGGCAGAGGAGAGAGGTCCCGTAACAGAGAATCTGGCTTCATGTCAGCAGAGAATCAGTCTTCATGTCATAGCAGAGAATCATGCTTCACGTCACCTAACATTGGAACAGTCCATTGTCATATATTTAGGCCCCGGCACCCAGACAGAGAAGAGGTTCATTCAACTTTGGGTTGCCCCGCAATATAATGGTAAAATGAAAATAAAAATAGGATTGAATGAGAAAGTGCCCTAGAGTACAATAATATATGGTTAAGGGGAGGTAGTTAATGTCTAATCTGCACAAGAGATGGACAGGTCCTGTGGGATCCATGCCTGGTTCATTTTTATGAACGTCAGCTTGTCCACATTGGCTGTAGACAGGCGGCTGCGTTTGTCTGTAATGACGCCCCTTGTCGTGCTGAATACACGTTCAGACAAAACGCTGGCCGCCGGGCATGCCAGCACCTCCAAGGCATAAAAGGCTAGCTCTGGCCACGTGGACAATTTAGAGACCCAGAAGTTGAATGGGGCCGAACCATCAGTCAGTACGTGGAGGGGTGCGCACACGTACTGTGCCACCATGTTAGTGAAATGTTGCCTCCTGCTAACACGTTCCGTATCAGGTGGTGGTGCAGTTAGCTGTGGCGTGTTGACAAAACTTTTCCACATCTTTGCAATGCTAACCCTGCCCTCAGAGGAGCTGGACGTGACACAGCTGCGTTGGCGACCTCTTGCTCCTCCTCTTCCTTGGCCTTGGGCTTCCACTTGCTCCCCTGTGACATTTCGGAATGCTCTCAGTAGCGCGTCTACCAACGTGCGCTTTACTCGCGCATCTTCCTATCACGCTCCAGTGCAGGAAGTAAGGTGGGCACATTGTCTTTGTACCGTGGATCCAGCAGGGTGTCAACCCAGTAGTCCGCACACGTTAAATGTGGGCAACTCTGCTGTTGTTGCGCAGGCACTGCAGCATGTAGTCGCTAATGTGTGCCAGGCTGCTCAGGGGTAAGGACAAGCTGTCCTCTGTGGGAGGCGTATCGTCATCGTCCTGCGTTTCCCCCCAGCCACGCACCAGTGATGGGCCCGAGCTGCATTGGGTGCCACCCTCCTGTGACCATGCTTCATCCTCATCCTCCTCCACCTCCTCCTCATCCTCGTCCTCGTGGAATTGTAACGCTGATAACGGCGTCATCGCCACTGGCCATGTTGTTGGAGTACTCGAAACAGTGCAACAGGGCACACAGGTCTCGCATGGAGGCCCAGTCATTGGTGGTGAAGTGGTGCTGATCCACAGTGCGACTGACCCGTGCGTGCTGCAGCTGAAACTCCACTATGGCCTGCTGCTGCTCGCATAGTCTGTCCAGCATGTGCAAGGTGGAAATCCACCTGGTGGGCACGTCGCATATTAGGTGGTGAGCGGGAAGGCCGAAGTTACGCTGTAGCGCAGACAGGTGAGCAGCGGCAGGATGTGAACGCCGTAAGCGCGAACAGACGGCCCGCACTGTATGCAGCAGCTCTGACATGTCGGGGTAGTTGTGAATGAACTTCTGCACCACCAAATTCAGCAGATGCGCCAGGCAAAGGATGTGCGTCAAACCGGCTAGTCCCAGAGCTGCAATGAGATTTCTCCCATTATCGCACACCACCAGGCCGGGCTTGAGGCTCACCGGCAGCAACCACTCGTCGGTCTGTTGTTCTATACCCCGCCACAACTCCTGAGCGGTGTGGGGCCTGTCCCCCAAACATATGAGTTTCAGAATGGCCTGCTGACGTTTACCCCTGGCTGTGCTGAAGTTGGTGGTGAAGGTGTGTGGCTGACTGGATGAGCAGGAGGAAGAAAAGGAGGAGGAAGCCGAGTAGGAGGCAACAGGAGGCAAAGAATGTTGCCCTGCGATCCTTGGCGGCGGAAGGACGTGCGCCAACAGCTCTCCGCCTGGGGCCCAGCCGCCACTACATTTACCCAGTGTGCAGTTAGGGAGATATAGCGTCCCTGGCCGTGGTTACTGGTCCACGTATCTGTGGTTAGGTGGACCTTGCCACAGATGGCGTTGCACAATGCACACTTGATTTTATCGGATACTTGGTTGTGCAGGGAAGGCACGGATCTCTTGGAGAAGTAGTGCCGGCTGGGAACAACATACTGTGGGACAGCAAGCGACATGAGCTGTTTGAAGCTATCTGTGTCCACCAGCCTAAATGACAGCATTTCATAGGCCAGTAGTTTAGAAATGGTGGCATTCAGGGCCAGGGATCAAAGGTGGCTAGGTGGGAATTTACGCTTTCTCTCAAATGTTTGTGAGATGGAGAGCTGAACGCTAGCGTGTGACATGGTTGAGATGCTTGGTGACGGAGGTGGTGGTGTTGGTGGTACATCCTCTGTTTGCTGGGCGGCAGGTGCCAACGTTCCTCCAGAGGCGGAGGAAGATGCTGAGGTGGCAGCGGCAGAGGCGACAGCAGCAGAAGAGGTAGCAGGGGGAGCCTGAGTGACTTCCTTGTTTTTAAGGTGTTTACTCCACTGCAGTTCATGCTTTGCATGCAGGTGTCTGGTCATGCAGGTTGTGCTAAGGTTCAGAACGTTAATGCCTCGCTTCAGGCTCTGATGGTACAGCGTGCAAACCACTCGGGTCTTGTCGTCAGCACATTGTTTGAAGAAGTGCCATGCCAGGGAACTCCTTGAAGCTGCCTTTGGGGTGCTCGGTCCAAGATGGCGGTGGTCAGTAGCAGGCGGAGTCTCTTGGCGGCGGGTGTTCTGCTTTTGCCCACTGCTCCCTCTTTTGCTACGCTGTTGGCTCGGTCTCACCACTGCCTCTTCCTCCGAACTGTGAAAGTCAGTGGCATGACCTTCATTCCATGTGGGGTCTAGGACCTCATCGTCCCCTGCATCGTCTTCCACCCAGTCTTGATCCCTGACCTCCTGTTCAGTCTGCACACTGCAGAAAGACGCAGCAGTTGGCACCTGTGTTTTGTCATCATCAGAGACATGCTGAGGTGGTATTCCCATGTCCTCATCATCAGGAAACATAAGTGGTTGTGCGTCAGTGCATTCTATGTTTTCCACCACTGGGGAAGGGCTGGTTGGATGCCCTTGGGAAACCCTGCCAGCAGAGTCTTCAAACAGCATAAGAGACTGCTGCACAACTTGAGGCTCAGACAGTTTCCCTGGTATGCATGAAGGTGATGTGACAGACTGATGGGCTTGGTTTTCAGGCGCCATCTGTGCGCTTTCTGCAGAAGACTGGGTGGGAGATAATGTGAACGTGCTGGATCCACTGTCGGCCACCCAATTGACTATTGCCTGTACCTGCTCAGGCCTTACCATCCTTAGAACGGCATTGGGCCCCACCAAATATCGCTATAAATTCTGGCGGCTACTGGGACCTGAGGTAGTTTGTACACTAGGACGTGTGGCTGTGGCAGAACGGCCACGTCCTCTCCCAGCACCAGAGGGTCCACTAACACCACCACGACCATGTCCGCATCCGCGTCCCTTACTAGATGTTTTCCTCATTGTTACCATTCACCACAATAAGAAAAATATTATTTGGCCCAATGTATTAAATTCAAATTCAGGCCTTTTTTTACAGACACCTAACACTATCTGGCTATCTATTTAGGTACCGAATTACACTAATAAAGGCACAGCAGTAATGACAGGTTTAGCTGAATATAAATTTGAGGCCTAGTATTTAGGCGCTGGATGACAGGTATACGTTTACGGACAGAATTAGACTTGGAAATGCACGGTAGCGTGTGAAGTTATTGTGGATGACCCTATCAGCACCTTGAATCTAACATACCCTTTTAGGGATACATTTAAAGTAGGTCTGATACAGCAGAAATCACTAATTTAGGAAATTGCTAAGTTGGGAATTGTATTTCAACCCTGAACAAAAATATATCCTTTGCCAGACAGCAGACAGTATTACAATTGGCTGGCCACAGCTGAAACACCAGATTTAGGGTACTGCTATTTTGGCGATTATATTTCACCCCTCAATAAAATAGCAAGCACAGCCAAGCCCCTGATGTAGGATATAGCCAAAAAATAACCACACTATTGATGGTTAAATGCACTTGGTGACAGCTTGACCCTGATGTAGGATATAGCCAAAAAATAACCACACTATTGATGGTTAAATGCACTTGGTGACAGCTTGCCCCATATGTAGGATATAGCCAAAAAATAACCACTCTATTGATGGTTAAATGCACTTGGTGACAGCTTGCCCCTTATGTAGGATATAGCCAAAAAATAACCACACTATTGATGGTTAAATGCACTTGGTGACAGCTTGCCCCTGATATAGGATATAGCCAAAAAATAACCACACTATTGATGGTTAAATGCACTTGGTGACAGCTTGACCCTGATGTAGGATATAGCCAAAAAATAACCACACTATTGATTGTTAAATGCACTTGGTGACAGCTTGACCCTGATGTAGGATATGGCCAAAGAATAACCACACTATTGATGGTTAAATGCACTTGGTGACAGCTTGCCCGATATGTAGGATATAGCCAAAAAATAACCACACTATTAATGGTTAAATGCACTTGGTGACAGCTTGCCCCATATGTAGGATATAGCCAAAAAATAACTACTCTATTGATGGTTAAATGCACTTGGTGACAGCTTGCCCCTGATGTAGGATATAGCCAAAAAATAACCACACTATTGATGGTTAAATGCACTTGGTGACAGCTTGACCCTGATGTAGGATATAGCCAAAAAATAACCACACTATTGATGTTTAAATGTACTTGGTGGCAGCTTGTGCTGGCGCACCACAAGACACAGAATGGACGCCGATGATCCCAGAAAAAAGTGAATGAAAAACGCTCTGGGCAGCCTAAAAACAGTGAGCAATTGAATAGCAGCAGTTCAATGATCCACAGCTGTAGATCGATCACCGACTTAAGTGTTTTGGAGGAGTTAATCACTGCCTAATCTCGCCCTAACAGTCGCAGCTGCAACCTCTCCCTACACTGTTCAGAGCAGAGTGACGTGCGGCACTAAGTGACTCCAGCTTAAATAGAGGCTGGGTCACATGCTGCACTGACCAATCACAGCCATGCGAATAGTAGGCATGGCTGTGATGGCCTCTTGGGGCAAGTAGTATGACGCTTGTTGATTGGCTGCTTTGCAGCCTTTCAAAAAGCACCAAGAAAGTGACCAACACCGAACCCGGACTTTTACGAAAATGTTCGGGTTCGGGGCCGTGTCACGGACACCCCAAAATTCGGCACGAACCCGAACTATACAGTTCGGGTTCGCTCATCCCTATTTGTCACTCTGTGTTGCTGCAGTAATGCAGCAGAACCGCAAACAAATGCTGCGCTAACCAAATGCACTACATAGAAAGTATATTATTGGTATATAACACCCCTGCTTCAATCAGTTTTTTGGGAGAACAACTGGTATATCACACCAGTAGAAATTAGTTGTTCCAATAGTGTTTGTCACTCTGTGTTGTTGCGGTAATGCAGCAGAACTGCAAACAAATGCTGCACTACCCAGATGCACTATATAGAAAGTATATTATTGGTATTTCACACCCCTGCCTAAATCAGTTAATTTTGTGGTGGCAACTTACACTCACCTAAAGAATTATTAGGAACACCTGTTCTATTTCTCATTAATGCGATTATCTAGTCAACCAATCACATGGCAGTTGCTTCAATGCATGTAGGGTTGTGGTCCTGGTCAAGACAATCTCCTGAACGCCAAACTGAATGTTAGAATGGGAAAAAAAGGTGATTTAAGCAATTTTGAGTGTGGCATGGTTGTTGGTGCCAGACGGGCCGGTCTGAGTATTTCACAATCTGCTCAGTTATTGAGATTTTCACGCACAACCATTTCTAGGGTTTACAAAGAATGGTGTGAAAAGGGAAAAACCATCCATTATGCGGCAGTCCTGTTGTTGATGCTAGAGGTCAGAGGAGAATGGGCCGACTGATTGAAGCTGATAGAAGAGCAACGTTGACTTAAATAACCGTTACAACCGAGGTATGCAGCAAAGCATTTGTGAAGCCACAACACGCACAATTTTGAGGTGGATGGGCTACAACAGCAGAAGACCCCACCGGGTACCACTCATCTCCACTACAAATAGGAAAAAGAGGCTACAATTTGCATGAGCTCACCAAAATTGGAATGTTGAAGACTGGAAAATTGTTGCCTGGTCTGATGAGTCTCGATTTCTGTTGAGAAATTCAAATGGTCCGAATTTGGCATAAACAGAATGAGAACATGTATCCATCATGCCTTGTTACCACTGTGCAGGCTGATGGTGGTGGTGTAATGGTGTGGGGGATGTTTTCTGGGCACACTTTAGGCCCCTTAGTGCCAATTGGCCACATTGAGCATTGTTTCTGACCATGTCCATCCCTTCATGAACACCTATCATGACCAGCGTGCCGATCACATACGTGACGCAAATGGTAAGGCCTTGTCCAAGGGAGAGGGAAAGGTGGTGACCTCTAACTCACCTTGAGGCTGGCACCTGCCTGCCCTGATGTCCCTAGACTGGTTCCTCACCCGTACGCTGATCACGTGCCAAAATCCTGGCTTTCTCTGAGATGAGCCTTACGTAGTGAATAGGGCAGTGGGAACACTAGTCCGCACCACTAACACTAAAGGAAAACACCAAGGAGAGGACAGAATACAGACAAAACATTTAATTCCAGGTGGGCGACAACAGCGGACAACAAAAGCCCAACAGGGATCCGGAGGGTAACGCTCTGGAACAACAACCAGGAATCACAGCTACACAGCTCCAGTGGGTCAGTATAGAAGTCCAGGCAGGGAGCTCTATATCTGGCAACCAGAGAAGTGGGAGAGGAGAATATAAGGAGGTTGGGATTGCTGGACAAGAAACAGCTGAGGAGAAGAAGCTACGGATCCCTGAGTGAGCCAAAAAGGATTGCAAGGCAAACCCAGAAAGCTACCATTAAGAAACAGCACTATCTTTAGACATAGAGCGCGCAGCCACCCGCTGCGACTTCCTGACCCCGAGTATAATGAAGTCAGACGTGACTCTTGACACCCTCGTGACAGTACCCCCCTTTCCACGAGGGGCCTCCGGACACTCAGGACTTGGTTTCTCAGGATGAGAGGCATTAAAAGCCCGAAATAACCTGTCGGCGTTTACCTCAGACGCTGGAATTCTTTCCTCGGGACCGTAACCCCTCCAATGCACCAGATATTGAAGAGAGCGGCAGACCCGAAGAGAATCAACAATTTTGGATATTTGAAACTTTAGATTACCATCCACAACAACAGGAGGGGGTGGCAGCGGTGACGGTTCTAGAGCTGGAACATACTTTTTGAGTAACAACTTATGGAAGACGTTATGGATTTTAAAAGTTTGAGGTAGCTCCAGGCGAAAAGCCACGGGGTTAATGATGGCTACTATTTTGTAAGGACCAATGAACCTAGGACCCAGTTTCCAAGAGGGAACCTTTAAAACTTAATATTCCTAGTAGATAGTCACACATAGTCATTAACTCCTAGGTCCGGACCTGGTGACCGTTTCTTATCAGCCATGCATTTATTTTTACCTCCCATATTTTTTAAGTTAGCTTGCACCTTCTGCCATACAGATGAAAGAGATGACGAAAACTGTTCCTCTTCGGGAACCCCAGAAGACCCCCCCTCTTTGAAAGGATGAAAACCATATGCACCAAGAAAAGGTGACTTGCCAGTGGATTCCTGACGGCGATTATTTATAACAAACTCGGCTAACGGTAAATATGATGACCACATCTCTTGGTTTTCAGACACAAAACACCTTAGCTAGGTCTCAAGGTTTTGGTTGGTACGCTCAGTCTGCCCATTCGACTGAGGATGGAAAGCTGAGGAAAAGGACAAGTGTACCCCCAAACGGGAACAAAAAGCTTTCCAAAACTTAGAAATAAACTGGGTTCCCCGATCCGAAACAACATCGGAAGGGACCACGTGAAGCTTCACGATTTCACTAATGAATACCTGAGCAAGAGTCTTAGCATTAGGTAGTGCAGGTAACGCAATGAAGTGTACCATTTTGATAAACCTGTCTACTACTACCAAGATAACTGTTTTACCTGCAGAGAAAGGTAAGTCAGTGATGAAATTCATTGACAGATGTGTCCATGGCCTATTGGGAATGACAAGTGGCAATAAAGACCCTGCAGGACATGTATGAGAGACTTTCGCGCGTGCAACCTTGGCCACCAAAAACGACAAGAAAATAGCTCCACAGTTGCTTTACTACCTGGGTGCCCAGCAAGTGCAGAATTATGATGTTCCTTTAATAATTCGAGATACAGGTTTAACGGTACAAACAATTTATCTGAGGGGCAAGAGGCCTCTAACACCTTCCCCTCCAGAACAGTGTACAGCAGAGACAACCACTCCTCTTTGTAAAATGGCTACCGGATCACCCACATTACCCCCTCCAGGGAAACTACGAGATAATGCATCTGCTTTGGTATTTTTTGCCCCAGGACGATAGGTGATGAAAACGTTAAACCTGGTAAAAAATAGCGACCACCTAGCTTGTCTAGGGGTGAGAGGCTTAGCTGATTCGAGGTACAGAAGGTTTTTGTGGTCTGTAATATCATGATTTTCCTATTCCATGACGTAAAGTCATGATTTTATTAAAGACACGGAGGAGAGTATTGCTTTAACTCCTCTTTACTGTTACCATAGCAGCAAAGAATGAACAGTCAATCACAAGAGAAAACCATAGTAACCAACTCCTCCCCACCATATAATGGCTCAACCCCTGGGATCATCCTCTTTCTTTGTACAGCTACTCCGAACTGCAGAACTTTCCGAAACTGGCCATCCCGGACCTGACCCAACACTCTTGACAACGTAGAAAACCAAAATCTTCAACAGAAGGAAAAATGCCCCTTGACGCTGTAACAAAACAGGCCCTGCTCCTGGAACCGAATCTGCAAACAAACCGACATCTCAGCCTGTGGAATGGAAAATAAATCAGAGATAGAATCATAAAGGCAATGGAATGCACAGGGTATACATAAATTCTAAACCAGGTAAATGACACTGAGATAAAAGCATGAGCAAGAAGCAAAATAAAAACCACAATCCAAACATTATATACAAATCTAAGCAAGGGTGGTAAGGGCGGGCAATACTCGTCTCCGTGTCTTTAATAAAATCATGACTTTACGTCATGGAATAGGAAAATCATGAAATTTTATCACAAGACACGGAGGCTCCTATTGCAATTTTAAGCTGAGAAACGACAGAAGTAAAAGCATGTGGCATGGGTCAAAAATAAAATTCTCGAAAAGTGGACACTCTGGACCAATCCGCTAAACGCATAACATCCTCCAAACGGGCCTCCGAGACAGATATGGAAGTAGCGGAAGCACTGCGAACCGAATGAGGCGCAAAAATATTAGTGTCAACGCCCGCCTGACTCAGAATTTCTTTAACCCAGCGTGACAAAGTCACACTGGAGACGGGAGCATAGGGTCTCTGAAAAGAGATAAACAAATGAGGAAATTCCAGGGAATGCAGGGCCACAGTATGGGATTCATACTCCTGTAAGCAAGCTACTGGGTAAAGTTGCGGGGACTGCCGGAAAGAAGAGTAAGTCACCGAGCGGATGCCTGTCTTAGTACGTTTGGAAATGTTAAACTGGACACCTTCCGGAGTAAACGACCGTGCATCATAATCCAGGGCCGAACGTCCAAGACCCTTTTACAAGAAATGAGGCAAAAATAACGTTACCAATTTCGCCGATAATTGGCGCAGGGACAGTTGAGTATTAGAAGACCAAGAAGATAAAAAGTTTAACACCAACTCCACATCCCACGTCGCAGAGAAGCGAGGTCTGGGAGGTCGAGACAGACGAGAACCTGTAAGCAAGCAACACACAAGAGAATGTTAGCCCGCAGGGCACCCCTCAAAACCCTTGTGTCTAGAAGAGATCGCTGACCTGTAAAGGTTGATCGTACGATAGGCCTTTCCCAAATCATAAAGGGAAGACAAAAAGGACAATACTGAATTTTCAGGGGCACGAAACGGATCCAGAGCGCGCTCTCCGCACCAACGAGCCCAAGCATCCCAGGCGGCTCGATAAGCCCGTCTGGTTCCGGGGGCCCATGCGTTTTCCAGTAGGAAAACAGTTGTGTTCGAAACTCCAGACAATGAGGTGGAACACCTGAGATCCTGCAAGCGAGAAGGCGAAGCAGCCCTGCTCGTAGAAGGGGATGGGACTCCCCCGTCGGGCCCTGCAGCAGAGAGAGTTGGTCCGGCAGGAGAAGCGGAAAATCCACCAACAGATCCAGGACCAGAGGAAACCAAGGCTGCGACCTCCACAGAGGCAGGACGAAGACAAGCTCCGCCGCTTGGTGCTGAACCTGTAGGAGAACTCGAGGGATCAGCGCAAATGGGGGAAAAGCGTACATTAACGCCCCTCCCCACTGTTGCAGGAACGCGTCCACTGCCTCCGCCAGAGGATCTGTCCGCCAGCTGAAGAATCTGGGCGTTCACGGTTCGCAAATAAATCTACAGAGGGAGGACCCCACCGTGATGACAAAGCTAGGAATACCCTCTCATCTAGCTTCCAATCGCTGGAATCCGATATGTGAAGCACCAAGGGGCGGACGATAGGCCAAAAGGTAGGCAAGTGAAATGCCAGATCTAATCTCCCCAGAGAAAATGAAACAGATCCCTGGAGGCAGGAGCCACCGGGACTGTGAGATACGCATCTTTGAGGTCTAGTTTGACTATCCAGTCGCCCGCGAGGAGCATGTCCCTTAGAAGATGGATGCCCTCCTTCTTGAAGTGATGATATTGGACCAATGCGTTGAGGGGTTTCAAATTGATAACTGGGTGCATCTGACCTCCCTTTTTCTGCACCAGAAACATATTGCTGATCACACCTGTGGTGCGAGACGTGGTGCGCTCTATCGCTTGCTTGTGGAATAATGAGGGCCTGTAAAAACGCACACAAAAGCGAATGCAGGCACAAGAAGAAGGCACTCACCAAGGCACCGGAGGACAGAGGACTCAGGGATGAGCGCAGTGCGGGCACGAACCTGAGCAAGATGGCGCCGAGATCCCGCTAGATCTCGGGAGGAAAACAAGGAGGGAGCCCCAAGATGGCGGCCAAAGTCTCGCCGGGGAAAAGACAGGGCGCAGGGACCGACGAAACGGGCCAGAGGAGAGGCCGGAACGTCCGGTATGTCAAGGAAAGAAGGCAGCACCGATAGCAGGGCACAGATCTACCATCTGTTAGGCAGCTGGCAAAATATGGGGCACACAATAAAATACAATATAACATAACATAAAAAATCTATAACATAAAACGATAGCCCGATCCAGGGAGAAGGGGCCACAATAAATCAATAAACACCAGGGAGTTAACCCTGAGTGGGGGGTAAAGAAAGCAAAAACTAACAATCATTAAACATACTATAGCACACGGATACTCATCTGCCATGGCAGCAGCAAAGAAAGAGGATGATCCCAGGGGTTGAGCCAATATATGCTGGGATGGTGGAAAGGAGTTGGTTACTATGGTTTTCTCATGTGATTGACTGTTCATTCTTTGCTGCTATGGTAACAGTAAAAAGGAGTTAAAGCAATAGGAGCCTCCGTGTCTTGTGATAAAATCACTGTGACGGGGTGCATTGCCCCCTCTAAAAAGTGATGCCATTCTTCAAACGCTAGTTTAATAGCTAATAGTCCCTATTGCCAATATCATAGTTCTTCTCCGCTGCAGATAGTTTTTTAGAAAAGAAAGCGCAAGGATGCCATTTGCCAGGAGACGGACCCTGAGACAGTACAGCCCCCAATCCCACCTCTGACGCATCTACTTCAACAATAAAAGGCTGGGAGACATCAGGCTGGATTAGTACAGGTGCCGAGGTAAACCTCTCTTTTAGAGAGGAAAATGCCATTTTAGCAGGGTCAGACCATTTAGAAAAATCAGTCCCCTTCCTAGTCATGTCAGTAAGGGGTTCGACAATCACCGAATAATTTTTAATGAACTTTCTATAGAAATTTGCGAAACCCAAGAACCGTTTGCAGTGCTTTAAGGTTCTCAGGAAGATCCCAATCTGAAATTGCCTGGACCTTCCTAGGATCTATACGGAAACCTGAAGCAGATAATAGATATCCCAGGAACAGTATTTCCTGAACGGCGAAGACACACTTTTCAATTTTCGCATATAATTTATTTGTCCGTAGGACCTGCAGTACCTGTCTGACATGTACCTCATGTGTTTTCAGATCAGACGAATAAATTAAAATATCATCTAGTTATATCACCACAAACCTACCGATAAGATGACTAAAAATGTCATTAACGAAATGTTTGAAGACAGCAGAAGCATTGGTCAGACCGAAAGGCATGACTAGATTTTCATAATGTCCCTCAGGGGTGTTAAAAGCTGTCTTCCACTCATCCCCTTCCTTGATATGAATCAGATTGTAGGCCCCCTAAAATCAAGTTTGAAGAACCACCTAGCACCTGCAATCTGATTAAACAGGTCAGGAATGAGAGGAAGAGGGTATGGGTCTCGGATGGTTATCCGGTTTAGTTTGCGAAAATCTAGGCAAGGACGCAGGCCCCCATCTTTCTTTTTAACAAAGAAAAACCCTGCAGCCACGGGTGATGAAGAGGGTCTGGTGTGTCACTTAGCCAGACTCTCGGAGATACAGGGAGTGCAGAATTATTAGGCAAATTAGTATTTTGACCACATCATCCTCTTTATGCATGTTGTCTTACTCTAAGCTGTATAGGCTCGAAAGCCTACTACCAATTAAGCATATTAGGTGATGTGCATCTCTGTAATGAGAAGGGGTGTGGTCTAATGACATCAACACCCTATATCAGGTGTGCATAATTATTAGGCAACTTCCTTTCCTTTGGCAAAATGGGTCAAAAGAAGGACTTGACAGGCTCAGAAAAGTCAAAAATAGTGAGATATCTTGCAGAGGGATGCAGCACTCTTAAAATTGCAAAGCTTCTGAAGCGTGATCATCGAACAATCAAGCGTTTCATTCAAAATAGTCAACAGGGTCGCAAGAAGCGTGTGGAAAAACCAAGGCGCAAAATAACTGCCCATGAACTGAGAAAAGTCAAGTGTGCAGCTGCCAAGATGCCACTTGCCACCAGTTTGGCCATATTTCAGAGCTGCAACATCACTGGAGTGCCCAAAAGCACAAGGTGTGCAATACTCAGAGACATGGCCAAGGTAAGAAAGGCTGAAAGACGACCACCACTGAACAAGACACACAAGCTGAAACGTCAAGACTGGGCCAAGAAATATCTCAATGATTTTTCTAAGGTTTTATGGACTGATGAAATGAGAGTGAGTCATGATGGGCCAGATGGATGGGCCCGTGGCTGGATTGGTAAAGGGCAGAGAGCTCCAGTCCGACTCAGACGCCAGCAAGGTGGAGGTGGAGTACTGGTTTGGGCTGGTATCATCAAAGATGAGCTTGTGGGGCCTTTTCGGGTTGAGGATGGAGTCAAGCTCAACTCCTAGTCCTACTGCCAGTTTCTGGAAGACACCTTCTTCAAGCAGTGGTACAGGAAGAAGTCTGCATCCCTCAAGAAAAACATGATTTTCATGCAGGACAATGCTCCATCACACGCGTCCAAGTACTCCACAGCGTGGCTGGCAAGAAAGGGTATAAAAGAAGAAAAACTAATGACATGGCCTCCTTGTTCACCTGATCTGAACTCCATTGAGAACCTGTGGTCCATCATCAAATGTGAGATTTACAAGGAGGGAAAACAGTACACCTCTCTGAACAGTGTCTGGGAGGCTGTGGTTGCTGCTGCACGCAATGTTGATGGTGAACAGATCAAAACACTGACAGAATCCATGGATGGCAGGCTTTTGAGTGTCCTTGCAAAGAAAGGTGGCTATATTGGTCACTGATTTGTTTTTGTTTTGTTTTTGAATGTCAGAAATGTATATTTGTGAATGTTGAGATGTTATATTGGTTTCACTGGTAAAAATAAATAATTGAAATGGGTATATATTTGTTTTTTGTTAAGTTGCCTAATAATTATGCCCAGTAATAGTCACCTGCACACACAGATATTCCCCTAAAATAGCTAAAACTAAAAACAAACTAAAAACTACTTCCAAAAATATTCAGCTTTGATATTAATGAGTTTTTTGGGTTCATTGAGAACATGGTTGTTGTTCAATAATAAAATGAATCCTCAAAAATACAACTTGCCTAATAATTCTGCACTCCCTGTATAATCTTTCATGGCTTGTCTCTCGGGTCTCTTGGGTAATTTTGCACCGGGAATAGGTTAACCGGGCAATCATAAGGATGGTGATGTGGTAACTTCTGACAACCCTTTTCAGAAAAAACGTCCTCAAAGTCCGAAAAAAATGGAGGTAGAGTAGCTATGGAGCCGACTAAGCAATTGTTATTTAAACAATTTTCTCTGCACTGCTCACTCCACTCCAATATCTCCCTGGCCTGCCAATCCACCACTAGATTGTGTGCTACCAACCAGGGAAGACCCAATACCACAGGAGTGTTAAGGCCCTCCAGAACATAACATGATAGACACTCGTTATGGTGGTCCCCTACCCAAAGGTGTAAGTTATGGACAATGTGAGTAAGGTTTCTCTGAGACAGAGGAGCAGAATCAATAGCGAATATGGGAATAGGTCTCTGTAGCATACAAAGAGACAAACCCATAGTGCGGGCAAAATGGGCATCTATCAAATTTACCCCTGCTCCACTGTCTAGAAAGAAAGAAATAGTCTCCGTCTTCACACCAAAAACAACAACCGCTGGCAGCACAAATTGAGATGTTCGTATGGAGGAAACATATACCCTCGGCTGACATCCTCCACACAGCCTGGGGTTAGTAGTTCCGACGGTCTTTTTTTTTTTTGAGAAAGGAAGGACAGACATTAATGAAATGACCCCTCCCCCACAGAAAAAACAAACCCCACGCCTACGGCGTGCCTCAGGAGGACGGACCTGACGAGTAGTTCCTCCTAGCTGCATAGGCTCGTCTAGGTCTGTACAGACTAACTGCTGCTTGGGAGGGGTTACCAATTGCTCAGGATTTTTAAATCTGTCCCTAAGACGTCTATCTATTCTGATAGAAAGGGACATAACAGCATCAAGGGAAAAGGGGGTCTCATACAGCGCAAGCGCATCCTTAACCCTTTTGGATACCCCAGCGCAGAACCGACTCCTGAGAGATGGGTCGTTCCACTATGTATCCGTAGCCCACCTACGAAACTATGAGCAATACTCCTCTGCTGGCCGCTCTCCCTGTAGGAGTCGCCGTAATTTAGACTCAGCCAGGGCAACTCGGTCATGGTCATCATATATGAGACCCAAGGCCCCAAAAAATTCATCCACTGACCGGAGAGCCTGGGAATCAGTGGGTATAGAAAACGACCAGGATTATGGGTCCCCCTGAAGCAGGGAAGTAACAATCCCCACCCGCTGTTCTTCATTAACAGAGGAGTAAGGGCGCAGCTTAAAATATAACCTGCAAGCCTCACGGAACATCACAAATTTGTCTCTTCCCCCAGAAAATCTGTCAGGAAGAACAACCTTAGGTTCCGCAGCAACCTGGTTACCCATAGCAACCGCTGGGCTTGCGGTCTGTTGCAATTGCTGCTGTTGCTGGAGGACCGACGCATTCAATCCTACCACCTCCAAAGACAGGCCTTGAAAGCAGCAATAGGATCCATACTGGATTCTAAATAGGCAGAAAGAAAAAGTATTTTTTTTTCCTTCTCTTTCTTTCTACCTACACAAAATAATGGCCAGATATAATATCATGACCGGCGTGCCGATCACATACGTGACGCAAAGGGAAGGAAATGGGAAGGCCCTGTCCAAGGGAGAGGGAAAGGTGGTGACCCCTAACTCACCTTGAGGCTGGCACCTGACTGCCCTGACGTCCCTAGACGGGTTCCTCCCCCGTACGCCGATCACATGCCTAAACCTGGCTTTCCCTGAGATGAGCCCTACGTAGTGAATAGGGCGGTGGGAACACTAGTCTGCACCACTAACACTAAAGGAAAACACCAAGGAGAGGACAGAATACAGACAAAACATCTAATCCCAGGTGGGCGACAACAGCGGACAACAAAAGCCCAACAGGGATCCGGAGGGTAACGCTCTGGAACAACAACCAGGAATCACAGCTACACAGCTACACAGCTCCAGTGGGTCAGTATAGAAGTCCAGGCAGGTAGCTCTATATCTGGCAACCAGAAAAGTGGGAGAGGGGAATATAAGGAGGTTGGGATTGCTGGACAAGAAACAGCTGAGGAGAAGAAGCTACGGATCCCTGAATGAGCCAAAAAGGATTGCAAGGCAAACCCAGAAAGCTACCATTAAGAAACAGCACTAACTTTAGACATAGAGCGCGCAGCCACCCGCTGCGACTTCCTGACCCCGGGTATAACAGAGTCAGACGTGGCTCTTGACATCCTCGTGACACCACCATGTACCCATCTTCTGATGGCTACTTCCAGCAGGATAATGCACCATGTCACAAAGTTTGAATCATTTCAAATTGGTTTCTTGAACATGACAATGAGTTCACTGTACTAAAATGGCCCCCACAGACACCATATCTCAACCCAATAGAGCATCTTTGGGATGTGGTGGAATGAGAGCTTCGTGCCCTGGATGTGCATCCCTCAAATCTCCACCAACTGCAAGATGCTATCCTATCAATATGGGCCAACATTTCTAAAGAATGCTATCAGCACCTTGTTGAATCAATGCCACGTAGAATTAAGGCAGTTCTGAAGGCAAAAGGGGGTCCAACACCATATTATTATGGTGTTTCTAATAATTCTTTAGGTGAGTGTATATGTCACACCAGTTGAAATTATGTGTTCCAATAGCGTTTGTCACTCTGTGTAGCTGCGGTAACGCAGCAGAACTGCAAACAAATGCTGCACTACCCAAATACACTACATAGAAAGTATATTATTGGTATATAACACTCCTGCTTCAATCAGTTTTTTGGGGGGACAACTGGTATATCACACCAGTTGAAATTAGTTGTTCCAATAGCGTTGGTCACTCTGTGTAGCTGGAGTAATGCAGCAGAACCGCAAACAAATGCTGCGCTACCCAAATACACTACATAGAAAGTATATTATTGGTATTTCACACCTCTGCCACAATCAGTTATTTTCGGGGGCAACTGGTATATCACACCAGTAGAAATTATTTGTTCCAATATCGTTTGTCACTCTGTATAGCTGCGGTAATGCAGCAGAACCGCAAACAAATGCTGCACTCCCCAAATGCACTATATAGAAAGTATATTATTGGTATTTCACACCCCTACCTAAATCAGTTATTTTGGGGGGCAACTGCTATATCACACCAATTGAAATAATTTGTTCCAATAGCGTTTTTGTCACTCTGTGTAGCTGCGGTAACGCAGCAGAACCGCAAACAAATGCTGCACTACCCAAATACACTATATATAAAGTATTTTATAGGTATATAACACCCCTGCTTCAATAATTTTTTTGGGGGGCAACTGATATATCACACCAGTTGAAATGATTTGTTCCAATAGCGTTTGTCACTCTGTGTAGATGCGGTAACGCAGCAGAACCACAAACAAATGCTGCACTACCTAGATGCACTATATAAAGTATATTATTTGTATTTCACACCCCTGCCTCAATCGGTTTTTTTGGGGGGGCTATATCACACCAGTTAAAATTATTTGTTCTAAGAGCTTTTGCCCCTCTGTATGGCTGCAGTATCGCAGCAGAAACGCACATAACTGCTGCACAATACAAATGCACTATAATATATTTTCTATGTTAGAAAGTATATTACAAGTATATCACACCCCTCTGTAAGTCACACCTATCAATAGTACACCTATACCAGTCCAGGACTTTTGTGGCCCTATTAGCTACTTGACTTTGGTGGATCCACCGTCACTTCTAAATGTAAGACAGCTTTCTAGCTGTCTTACATTTAGACCATTTTCTATGCCCAAAACAGGCACAGACAATGGTAAATGAGATGGGTCTGCTGGCCTTCCCTGCCCACACCACTCCCACTTTTTTAGACCTGGCGTGAGTGGGGAGAAGTCGCAGATTGTGGACCTTTGCTCCAGAATTTGTACCAGAAATACACCTAATTTAGATGTTTTTCTGTTTCAGAAATCACTCCCTTAATTTGTATAGCCTGGAATAAAGAAGGCAGAGGGGCAACTACTCTCCGTACACAACCTCCAAGGTACAGAGTGCATAAAGTACAGTACATTTACTCATAACTACATAAAATAACATTCAAGCTCATCTACAGTATGTGAATCTCTTCTTTGGGCTGTGGTACTGTTAGTATATATGTATGGGTGTGTGCCATCTGCTGGTGAAAGGTAAACATTACATTACATCTTTCCCCAGCAGATGGAAGAAATTATTACATACATACAACAGTAAAGTCCCTGAAATTATGTTTTAAAGGGGTTATCCCATGACTAATGTACAAAATGAAAATCTGACTTCATATAGTGCATGATAATCTCGTACTAACAAAGCTAGAACCAGACATATACCTCACCTGGATCCAGAGATCTCCCAGTTCATTGCTCTGCTACATTTATGTCAAGCTGGCAGCTCAAGGAGAGATTCTTTTCTGCTGCAGCTCAGGGGGCGTGTCAATTCTGCTGCAGCTCTTGCCCTATCACAGCTAAGGAGGCAGTTGAAGGATGAAACTGGGCATCTATGGCCATCTCAGTACATTTTATTGAATAACTCACTGGCTATACTACATTTGTATCTACATATAGTTGCAAAAGTATTCAGATCCAGGAGCTGTTTTGAAAACTGTAGAATATTTTTCATGGGACAACCCCTTTAATATGCATGCAATTGACTGAATAAGTGGTGAAAAAATGTATATTACTACGAACATTAAAAATGTGATGTAATATTTAAATATTATTTCAATAAATATTAGTTCCAAATATTTTAGGTGTGCCCAGTCATTTCTTTTACAATATAATATTTAAAGGTTTATTTGTGATCCATCTGAACAGAGACTATATAAAATATTTGGATCAAACAATCCTGTTCCCAGTTTGCCTGACTAAACCATTTTGAATTCTAAGAACACCTAAAGATCTATAAGTACCGTTATATATTAGGATGTCATGTTATGTTATATATCTGCCGTATGCTTCAGCAGTAATAAGGTATAGTTGATATTAGGAATGGAACAGTCCATTCCTATCCTCTTGGTGGGTTTGGGCTGGTCCTGCTCTAGAGGGTTCTAGGAAGAGTGAGCTTAGCAAGCCTGGAGTGAGGGAATATGTGCATGTACTCCAGCTCCAAGGGAACTAGGGCTACAAAAACAGCTTGTCTGTGAGGACCACTACCCCAGAGAGACTGCAGGGTCCTAGGCCGCTAGAAAAACTGTAAGCAACAAAATCTAAAGTCAGCAGAATGACCAGCCCTACAACAATACAGACTCCGCTGCAGGTGAAGGGATAACAAGTTAAGACACCAATCACCACAGTTCAGGATAGGCATATACAAAATCCAGCATTTTACAAGTGGACACCTATAGCCACAAGTGCCAGCTTATTGCTGTTAGTGAAGGTACATTAGGATAGCGAGAAGGATAACTCTAAAGTGCCATTGTGTGCCATCTTGCTTTCCACCATACCCCATCATTTGGGGATACAGACTTTGCACCTTGTACAGATGATAGCTGGCTGTACTGCAATTCATCCCTTGCACTCATAAGAAAAACACTTGTTGTTCCTCTGTATCTGCCTAAACCTTTGACATCAGGGCCAATACCACTCCCTTCCTTTGCACAGGCTCTTCAGGGGCTCTCTGCACTTGCAGCTGAGATTTACCATTATTTCAAATTTTAAAAGCTACCGAGGAAAGGTTTAGGCTCCCTGAAACTCACCTAGCTGATCTTGTGGTACCCCAATAGAGGTCCATTAAGTGTGAAACGTTAATGCCTAGAAGCAACTATGAGACCCCGGGAACTGCTGCAATAATGGAACAGTATAAGAGGGTACAGTAAGTAAGGGGTACAGTAAGTAATGGATTGGAGGATAAATGTTACATCATTTAGAAACTGAATATAATACCAATACTTGCTTGAGTACCAATACCAGTAATCGGTTAAGGACCTTTGATGACGTCACTCCAGTCATCACATGGTACGTCACATGATCTTTTACCATGGTGATTCACCATGGTAAAAGACCATGTGATGACCGGAGTGACGTCATCGAAGGTCCTTAACCGATATTTAATGGAGCAGCTCACCCCAGGTCCTGTTCATCAGCAGCGGAGACACAAGGAGATGCCGGGCTTCGCGAGCAAGTGGACTTAGGTGAGTTAAATTATTTATTTATTTATTTTAACCCCTCTAGCGCTGGTTTACTATGCATTCTGTATTCAGAATGCTATTATTTTCCCTTATAACCATGTTATAAGGGAAAATAATACAATCTTCAGAACATCAATCCCAAGCCCGAACTTCTATGAAGAAGTTCGGGTTTGGGTACCAAACATGCGCGATTTTTCTCACGCGAGTGCAACGCATGACAATGTTTTGCACTTGCGCAGAAAAAATCACGCATTTTCCCGCAACGCACCCGGCTCTTATCCGGGCAAAAAAAAATGACGCCCGTGTGAAAGAGGCCTTAGTGACCAAGCCTGTTTGGGCCTTTATGACCAAGCGGTTTTTTCCTTTTTTCATGGACTCGTTCCAAGAGCTATAACTTTTTTATTTTTCCATCTATATAGCTTTATGAGGGTTTGTTTTTTACGGGACAAGTTGTAGTTTTTAATGACACCATTTTGGGGTACACATAACTTTCTAATTAACTTTTATTAACTCTTTCTGGGAGGGAGATGGGGAAAAATAGCAATACTGCCACTGCGTTTTTACATTATAAATTTTACAGCGTTCATTTTTCGGTACAAATAACATAATATCTTTATTCTCTGGGTCAGTACGATTACAGTGATACTAAATACTTATCATTTTTTTTAAGTTTTACAACTTTTTTTTTCCAATAAAACCCCTTTTATGAACCCCCAAAATTATTTTGCATTGCCACTTCACAAGACCCATGACTTTTTTTTTTTTTTTTCTATGGAGTTGTGTGAGGGCTTGCTTTCTGAGGGACAACTTGTATTTTTTATTGGTATCATTTTGGAGTAAATTCGGCTTTTTTAGAAAAAAAAATATTTATTTTTTACAGAGTTCACCATAGGGGATAATTTATGTAATATTGATGTAGTCCAGGTCGTTACAGACGCGGCAATACCAAACATATGGGGTATATTCTCTTTTTGCAATTTTTTTCATTGAAAGCGTATTTTCAATGGAAAAAATGCATATTTTTTTATTTTATGGAATTTTTTTTATTTAATAAATGTGTATTTTTTTCTATTTTTTTTTACTACTTAAAAGTCCCACAAGGGGACTATAATATACAGTATTTTGATTTATTTTAAAATGTAATGCATTATCTCTATAATGCATTACATTTCAATAGCAATGCTATTCAAAGATTGACCAGCAGGCTGCACCAGAGAGGCACAGGTTGCTGGAGAGAACCACAGACAGGCTTGGGGTACTGAACGGAAGCAAGGTAAGCTTCCCAACACATCAGCACATCAGCACATCAGCACCCCGAAATCGCATTTTCGGGGTGCTGATGGGAGACAGAGGGAGTTCGCTCCCTCTGTCACCACTTTACATGAAGTGGGCACCATTGCGCCCGGCATGTAAAGGGTTAAACAGCCCGGATCGGCACTTCTTCCGGTCAGGGCTGTTAGAGCAGGGCCCCGGCTCTCATATGAGAGCCAGGTCCGTGCTCCCCACTGCACGGGGGAGCCGTGCAGTGCTGAGACTGGGACACCGTAAAAACGCGGCGGCCCAGCCTAAGGCCCCTAAGGGGTTAATAATTTCTCCCATAATTCAAGTCTATAATTTTAAATTTGAAAAAATTAATCCTCCCTTGGATGTGGTCTCTTTTTCTCACGCTCCCTCTCCAGTGTGGAACCCTGATTCCCCGCCACCTGTGATCACCATGGTAGGCACAGAAAAGAACATCGAAAGTTGATAGAGCAGATATCAAATTGGATCGTAAACATCACGGGTGGGGCAGTAACTTTGCACCTTCTCTGCAACTTCTGGGTCTCCAAAGTGGGCACATGGCCTGAGCTTGCCCCTTACCCCTTGGAGGTTCTGGCCTGCTCTGCAGCCAGTGTATTGTCTGAACATGTGTTTAGCACGGCTGCAGGGGGTTATCACAGGTTATATTTCCCAATGTTTTGGGGTGTACCCTAATTAAAAAAATACAATTTAAAACCAAAAACCAATGTAGGCTACATCCTTCTCCACCGCCGCTTCCACCTACACTGCCACATCCGCCACCTCCTGAACCTCCTACTCCATATGGACCTCGTCCTCCTAGATCAAGATTATTTTTCATTTTTACCTATTTTATGTTATTTAAAGTCATTTCCCTATACCCATTTGTTTGCAGAGCATGCTTTAACCACATTTTGCTGCCATTTGCAGCCCTCTAGCCCTTTCCATGCCATTTTTACTGCCATTTTAGTGCTAAAAAGTTCCGGGTTACCATTGACTTCAATGGGGTTGGGGTTCTGGGTCATGTTCGGGTCAAGTTCGGGTCCCGAACTCAAACTTTTTTGTGAAGTTTGGCCAAACCCGTCGAACCCAAACATCCAGGTGTCCGCTCCACTCTAACCATGACCAATCTCGGTGGGAGGTGGATCCGGAAAGAAATGGGTCCTCGGGCATGCTGGCCAGAATAGCGACCTGTATGCTTGCTTGCTTATGTACTGACAGTAAGCAAGCAATAGACCCTCACTATCAAAGAAAAATGGAGGAATATTTTCCTGTTGCTTAAAGTGAGGCAAAATTACTTTACTACTGAAATACATTGTGAACGCAGCTTGCTGCAACTTTCAAAAAGTAGACGCCTGCCCCAAGTATGTCTGACCAGGAGGCCCCTCTCCATCCCTGCAGTCACTCACCTCCTGCCATCTCCGCTACCACAAGCAGCAGAAGATGTAGCAGCAGTCAGTACAGTATCATCAACATGATGCAGATATTTTTCAATGTGTTGCACCAGGCTAATGGAGAAGTACTGCCTGAACAACTAAATTCAGTCCTGCCTTGATTCTGTCCTTTCTCAGGTGCATACTGTGTTCACTGACCCCATGGAATTCTTGGCAGGCAGATTAGAACAGTTGCTGGAACTGGTCCAGTATGCTTTCTCTGTGTTGTCTTCATTAGCCTCTAGTGTCATTTCACAGAGTGTTTTTAGCACGGCAGGCACTGTTGTGAAACCCAAACGGATAAAGTTGTCCTCTGCCAGTGTCCAACATTTTTTGTTAAAATTAATGAGGCATGGGTCTGTAAGCATTTGCACACACACCTCAAGTTGAGGCTGATGAATAGATCTACCCTAGCAGCAATACTCTATCATGAGACTGCCACTGTCTGCTTGCCTAATAAGATGTTCCATATTGTATGGCTGCTTCAGCCTCCATCTTGCAACTGCCGATGTCTGCCATCCTATCATCATGTTCCATACCGTATGACTGCTGCTTCTGCCGCCATGATGCCACTGCTACTGTCTGCCTGCCTGCCATCATGATGCATACCATATGCCACTGCTATCTTCCTGCCTACCATGGTGTTTCATAATGTATGGCTCAATATTCCAATAGTCTGCTGACTATAATTTCCTGTTTCTGGTCTTATATTAAAATATAACTTTTATTTTCCTTTTATTAAATTCTATATTTAACACACAAAAAACAAAAAAACACACTCTTTAAAATGTATATGGAGGGCTTGGACCTGTGGGCTCAGTATTCGTATTTGCTGATTAATCAGAAGGACATTCTCTCACAGATATCATATGTGGACTTCTCTATATTTAATTTGTGTAATGACACTTCAGTGCCTGTAGGTGTCAGCCGACACCAGGCGCACGCCGTACTTGATAATCGTGTTGCGTCCTCAACTATGTATCTATTATAATGTCCCTCACTGCTAATTACACAGTTGCTATATTGCTTTCGTCTTTCTAGTCTGGCCCTCACTCAGGTTCGGCGTCTGCAGATCGCCTCTCCCTAGTCCATCCTCAGCCCTACCAATCTAATTAAAATGTTACGGACACAGCTCCCCCAACATGTTTCACCGCAAACGTGGCGTCTTCAGGAGGATGGAGCTACTATCAACACGAGTGCTTTCTGTCTGCGATCTTTTATGTCAAAAGGGTGGATCTCATTTAGACACCACCTATCGCATTGCACTCTCATGTTGATTGATGTCCACTAATGGCGAATTGCATTCTTTCAGGGTGGGCTCTGCGCTTGCGTGAGGTGTTTGAAAATCTACATGTAGACCTGTAGGGGGTTATGCGCAAGGAAATAGACTCACTGCTGGTTGCGTACCTTCAACGCGCACGCTCCGGGACTTTAAATTTCTCTTCACTGCTCGATTATTTTATTTTATGGGGAAATAATCGAGCAGTGAAGAGAAATTTAAAGTCCCGGAGCGTGCGCGTTGAAGGTACGCAACCATCAGTGAGTCTATCTCCTGATGCATGCGCACAAACCTCCTACAGGTTCACATGTTAATTCTGAGCGCAGAGGATATGGGGAAATAATCGAACAAGGGAGAGAAATTCAAAGTCCCGGATCGTGCGCTTTGAACGTACGCAACCAGCAGTGAGTCTATTTCCTTACGCATGCGCATAACCCCCTACAGGTCTACATGTAGATTTTCAAACACCTCACGCAAGCGCAGAGCCCACCCTAAAAGAATGCAATTCGCCATTAGTGGACATCAATCAACATGAGAGTGCAATGCAATGGGTGGTGTCTAAATGAGATCCACCCTTTTGACATAAAAGATCGCAGACAGAAAGCACTTGTGTTGATAGTAGCTCCATCCCCCTGAAGACGCCACGTTTGCGGTGAAACATGTTGGCGGAGCTGTGTCCGTAACATTTTAATTAGATTGGTAGGGCTGAGGATGGACTAGGGAGAGGCGATCTGCAGACGCCGAACCTGCGTGAGGGCCAGACTAGAAAGACGAAAGCAATATAGCAACTGTGTAATTAGCAGTGAGGGACATTATAATAGATACATAGTTGAGGACGCAACACGATTATCAAGTACGGCGTGTGCCTGGTGTCGGCTGACACCTACAGGCACTGAAGTGTCATTACACAAATTAAATATAGAGAAGTCCACATATGATATCTATGAGAGAATGTCCTTCTGATTAATCAGCAAATACGAATACTGAGCCCACAGGTCCAAGCCCTCCATATACATTTTAAAGAGTGTGTTTTTTGTTTTTTGTGTGTTAAATATTGAATTAAATAAAAGGAAAATAAAAGTTATATTTTAATATAAGACCAGAAACAGGAAATTATAGTCAGCAGACTATTGGAATATTGATTTGACCTCCTGGGTTTAGTGGGTCATCTGAAGTAGTACTGTATGGCTGCTGCTTCTGCCAACATCGTGCCACTGCTGCTGTCTGCCTGCCTACCATCATATTCAATTGTTCAATACCATATACCACTGCCGCTATTTGCCTGCCTACCATCATATTCCATACCATATGGCTGCTGCAGCTGCTACTCCCTGCTTCTAATCTCCTTACTGCCACTGTCATTACCGCTAAACAGTTGTCATTACTACTACTACCCACACACATCTACTGCCTTGTCTCTTCCATGCTGTGCTGCTACTGCTCCAGTTACTACTGCAGCCAAATGCCACTATTACCCTACCCTTTCCACATTCACACTGTACTGCTGCTGCTCCCAAACAAAAGGACCTTTCACAAAAAGTCACTGTTTCTTGTGACAATTAACCCCTTAGTGAACACACATACACCCTTTTAATGGGACCTTAGGGTGAGCAGGCCCCCTTTTTTA
Organism: Bufo gargarizans; assembly: GCF_014858855.1. Lineage (NCBI taxonomy): Eukaryota > Metazoa > Chordata > Amphibia > Anura > Bufonidae > Bufo > Bufo gargarizans. The sequence continues at coordinate 712,739,098 of NC_058081.1, forward strand.
TGACAGCCCAGTCTAAGTGCTACATGGATCTCCTGTGCAGCAGAGACTTGGGCTTGGCTCTGGCATGCAAGGAGCACTCCTGCTGTTCTGGTTCTGATCAGTGGTCAGGTACGTTGATACACTGCTCCAAATTAGATAGACGTGTGCATGAACGGCAAGACAAATAACACTGACACTCTATATAAGGTCAAACCATAACTCTAATTTATTAGGTGGGGGCTTCACATTATATACTCTCCATATAAGTGGAAGGAGTGGGTTCACATGATTGGTCTTTTAGCAAGAAGGAATGTAAACAGGAAATACGTTTAAGGCATATGTATGATAGACTTAGAGGAATTTCTGACAGTTTCAAGTTTTTGCTGCAAATAGTTTCAATCATAGAATGCATACTGGGAGATGTCTCTCGGACAGACACCATTTTGTAAGTGACAAGCAAGTGTCCATTATATTCCATAACACTGCTCTAACAGCCTAGACCAGCAGGGACACCAATACAGGCTTAACCACTTAAATGCAGTTAGCAACGGTGCCCGCCGGTGTAAATGGTTACAGAGGGAACAGACTCCCTTTGTCTCCCATTGGCATGCCTCAAATGAGATTGTGGGGTGCTGATGCCAGTGCAGCCACACCGGGGCCTAGTGTTAGCCCCAGGCCTGCCTTCAATGTTTCCCAGCAGGCTACACCTCTCTGGCAATGTCACTGTAGCACTGACATTACAATGCATTGCACTATAGGAATACTCTGCTCATGGGTAGTTGAGCGAAACCGAACAGTAAAGTTCGGGTTCGTACCGAACTTTAGGTTTTTTGGCACCCGGACCCCAACGCGAACATTTACGTAAAAGTTTGGGTTCCGGTTCGGTGATCAGCGCTTTCTTGGTGCTTTTTGAAAGGCTGCACAGCAGCCAATCAACAAGCATCATACTACTTGCCCCAAAAGGCCATCACAGCCATGCCTACTATTGGCATGGCTGTGATTGGCCAACTGCAGCATGTGACCCAGCCTGTATTTAAGCTGGAGTCACGTAGCGCCGCCCGTCACTCTGCTCGGATTATTGTATGGAGAGGCTGCAGCTGCTGTGAGGGAGAGATCAGGGAGGAATCTTATCAAGAAGTGTTTTTTGTACTCAGCGATCTACAGCAAATTTGTTTTGTGGGTGCAGTGCACAATGTTTTTAAGCCTGCCCTGAGCCAACTACTGCTGAAAATAAACTTTTTTTTACTTCAGTTTGTCAATATCAATACATTTTATGCAACGATAGTGCACCAGCACAGACTAGCTCCATGTCTGCAAGTCCAGAAATACAGCTTTTTGCTTACTGGGGTGAAAAAACCCTCTAATATACTGTACATCTGGGATTAGACGTGCATAGAGTTGAGCGGATGTTCGGGTTCGGCAGAGCTAGAGGGCTGCAAAAGGCATCAAAATGTGCTTAAGAGCATGGCAAGTGTTCTGCAAACAAATGTGGATAGGGGAATGACTTAAAATAACGTAAAATACAGAAAATTGTAAAATAACAATCTGGATATAGGAGTAGGAGGTTGAGGAGGCGGTGGATGGGTGTATGTGGCGGTGTAGGTGGATGTGGCGGTGTAGGTGGAAGCGGTGGTGAAGGAGGAATAGGTAGCCAACACTGATTTGTGTTATTTTTTATTTTTAAATTGGGGTATCCCCCAAAATATTGGGACATATAACAAAATAAAACAAAGAATAAGTGCACTTGATTACAAGAATGGATGGTTGAGGCTGGTATAAATGTCTATTCTGCACAAGGTACAGACAGGCCCTGTGGGATCCATGCCTGGTTCATTTTAATAAACGTAAACTTGTCCACATTGCCACATTGGCTGCGGCCTGTGATAATGCTCTCTGCCGTGCTAAACACATGTTCACACTATACACTGGCTGCAGGGCAGGTCAGCACCTCCAAGGCTGACAAAGCTTTTCCACATTTGGGCCATGCTAACCCTGCCTTCTCAGGTGCTGGCGGTGCCCCCGCTGCGTTGGCGACCTCTTCCTCCTCCTCTGCCTTCGCCTTGTGCTTCCACTGTACCCCCGCTGTCAGGTGGGAATGCTATCATCAGCATGCGCTTGTAGTCGCGCATCTTCCGATCAGTAACAGATATTTTCACAAAATGTACTTCCCTGTCAGCAATGCAGAGCAGTGGTTCATTCACGGCAAAAGGGGGTTCATGTCACCCAGCAATACAACAGAGGATTTTTAGAGATTTAGGTCCCTGTCACCCAGGCACAGCAGGGGTTCATTCACGGCAAAAGGGGGTTCATGTCACCCAGCAATAGAACAGAGGATTTTGAGAGGGGTTTGTATACGCCAAAAATGGTAAAATGTCACCCGACAATTGATAATAAGATTTTTTTTTTCAATTTAGGGCACTAAAATTGCCACTTTTTAAAATTAAAATGGCTCTAAAATAGTCCTTGAAAATGCTAGAGCGATGTAAAAGGCAGTAAAATGTGTATAAGAGCATGGCAACTGCTCTGCAAACAAATGTGGATAGGGAAATATCTTAAAATTAAATAAAATACAAATAAAAATTACAAATTATTAACCTGCAACTCAGACAAGGAGGTGGATATGCAGTCGGAGGTTGAGGAGGCGGTGAATGTGGTGTTGTAGGTGGAGGCAGCAATGGAGGAGGAACAGGTAGCCAACAATGTTTATTTTTTATTTTTATTGGGTAGGTAGCCCCCACAATATTGGGACAAATAATAAAAAAATAAAACAAAGAATCATTGCACTTGACTTGAGTACAAGAATGTATGTTTGATGGTGGTATGAATGTCTATTCTGCACAAGGTACAGACAAGTCTTGTGGGTTCCATGCCTGGTTAATTTAATGAACATGAGCTTGTCCACGTTGGCTGTGGACAGGCGGCTGCGTCTGTCTGTAATGACGCCTCCTACCGTGCTAAATACACGTTCAGAGAGTACACTGGTTGCAGGGCAGGCCAGCACCTCCAAGGCATACCGGGCAAGATCGGGCCACGTGGACAATTTGGAGACCCAGATACTGTTCCACCATGTTGTTCAAATAATGCCTCCTGCTAATACGCTCCATATCAGCAGTTGGGGACGGTTGTTGCGGCGAGGTGACAAAGATTTTCCACATGTCAGCCATGCTAACCCTGCCTTCTGAGGTGCTGGCGCTGACACAGATGCGTTGGCGACCTCTTCCTCCTCCCCTGCCTTAGCCTTGTGCATCCACTTGTCCCCGGGCGTAAGTCGGGAATGCTGTCAGGAGCTCATTTACCAGCGTGCGCCTGTAGACGTGCATCTTCCGATCACGCTCCCGTGAGGGAATTAAGGACGGCACATTGTCTTTGTAACGGGGATCCAGCAGGGTGGCCACCCAGTAGTCAGCACACGTTAAAATGTGGGCAACTCTGCAGTCGTTGCGCAGGCACTGCAGCATGTAGTCGCTCATGTGTGCAAGGCTGCTGAGAGGTAAGGACAAGCTGTCCTCTGTGGGAGGCGTATCATCTGCATCCTCCGTATCCCCCCAGCCACGCACCAGTGATAGGCCTGAGCTGCGTTGGATGCCACCCCGCTGTGAACATGCTTCATCCCCATCCTCCTCCTCATCCTCTAGTAGTGGGCCCTGGCTGGCCAAATTTGTACCTGGTCTCTGCTGTTGCAAAAATCCTCTTTCTGAGCCACTTCTAAAAGACTGGCCTGAAAGTGTTAGAGATGACCCCTCTTCCTCCTCCTGGGCCACATTCTCTTCCATCATCACCCTAAGTGTTTTCTCAAGGAGACATAGAAGTGTTATTGTAACGCTGATAACGGCGTCATCGCCACTGGCCATGTTGGTGGAGTACTCGAAACAGAGCAACAGGACACACAGGTCTTGCATGGAGGCCCAGTCATTGGTGGTGAAGTGGTGCTGTTCCGCAGTGTGACTCACCCGTGCGTGCTGCAGCTGAAACTCCACTATGGCCTGCTTCTGCTCGCAAAGTCTCTCCAGCATGTGCAAGGTGGAGTTCCACCTGGTGGGCACGTCGCATATGAGGCGGTGGGCGGGAAGGCCGAAGTTACGCTGCAGCGCTGACAGGCGAGCATCAGCAGGGTGAGAACGCTGAAAGTGCGCACAGACGGCCTGCACTTTATGCAGCAGCTCAGACATATCGGGGTAGTTGTGAATGCATTTCTGCACCGCCAAATTCAGCACATGTGCCAGGCAAGGGATGTGCGTCAAACCGGCTAGTCCCAGAGCTGCAACGAGATTTCGCCCATTATCGCACACCACCAGGCCGGGCTTGAGGCCCACTGGCAGCAACCACTCGTCGGCCTGTTGTTCTATACCCCACCACAACTCCTGCGCAGTGTGGGGCCTGTACACGTTTCAGAATGGTCTGCTGACGTTTACCCCTGGCTGTGCTGAAGTTGGTGGTGAAGGTCTGTCGCTGACCAGATGAGAAGGTGGAAGAAGAGGAGCAGGAAGCCGAGTAGGAAGAGGAGGCAACAGGAGGCAAAGAATGATAACCTGCGATCCTTGCGGTGGAAGGACGTGCACCAAACAGCTCTCCGCCTGGGGCCCAGCCGCCACTACATTTATCCAGTGTGCAGTTAGAGAGATATAGCGTCCCTGAACGTGCTTACTGGTCCACGTATCTGTGGTTAGGTGGACCTTGCCACAGATGGCGTTGCGCAGTGCACACTTGATTTTATCTGATACTTGGTTGTGCAGGGAGGGCATGGCTCTCCTGGAGAAGTAGTGGCAGCTGGGAACGACGTACTGTGGGACAGCAAGTGACATGAGCTGTTTGAAGCTGTCCGTTTCCACCAGCCTGAATGACAGCATTTCAAAGGCCAGTAGTTTAGAAATGCTAGCATTCAGGGCCAGGGATCGAGGGTGGCTAGGTGGGAATTTACGCTTTCTCTCAAAGGTTTTTGAGATGGAGAGCTGAACGCTACCGTGTGACATGGTGGAGATGCTTGGTGACGGAGGTGGTGTTGTTAGTGGCACATCCTTTGTTTGCTGGGTGGAAGGTGCCAACGTTCCTCCAGAGGTGGAGGAAGAGGCCGAGGCAGCAGCAGAAGAGGGAGCAGGAGGGGCCTGAGCCCTTTCTTCATTTTGAAGGTGCTTACTCCACTGCAGCCCGTGTCTCGCATGTAGATGCCTGGTCATGCAGGTTGTGCTAAGGTTCAAAACGTTAATGCCTCGCTTCAGGCTCTGATGGCACAGCATGCAAACCACTCGGGTCTTGTCGTAAGCACATTGTGTGAAGACGTGCCATGCCAGGGAACTCCTTGAATCTGCCTTTGGTGTGCTCGGTCCCTGGTGACGATGGCCAGTAGGCGAACTGTTTTGGCGACGGCAGCTCTGCTTTTGCACCCTGCTCCCGCTTTTGCTACGCTGTTGGCTCGGTCTCACCACTGCCTCTTCCTCCGAACTCTGAAAGTCAGTGGCATGACCTTCATTCCATGTGGGGTCTAGGATCTCATCGTCCCCTACATCGTCTTCCACCCAGTCTACCTCCCTGACCTCCTTTTCGGTCTCACACTGCAGAAAGACACAGCAGTTGGCACCTGTGTTTCGTCATCATCAGAGACGTGCTGAGGTGGTATTCCCATGTCCTCATCGTGAAAAATAAGTGGTTGTGCGTCAGTGCATTCTATGTCTTCCACCCATGGGGAAGGGCTAGGTGGATGCCCTTGGGAAACCCTGCCAGCAGAGTCTTCAAACAGCATAAGATTCTGCATGACTCGAGGCTCAGACAGGTTCCCCGATATGCACGGGGGAGATGTGACAGACTGATGGGCATGGGTTTCAGGCGCCACCTGTGTGCTTTCTGCAGAAGACTAGGTGGGAGATGATGTGAATGTGCTGGATCCACTGTCGGCCACCCAATAGCGCCTGTACTTGATCAGGCCTTAACATCCTTAGAACGGCATTAGGCCTGACAAAATATTACTGTAGATTCTGGCGGCTACTGGAACCTGAGTTAGTAGGTTCAGTAGGACGTGTAGCTGTGGCAGAATGGCCACGTCCTCTCCCTGCACCAGAGGCTCCACCAACACCACCACCACGACCATGACCGCATCCCTTATTAGATGTTTGCCTCATAGTTAGTGTTCACAAAGCAAAGTAAAAAGTGGTTAAGTATGTTAAGAATTATTAACTGCCAATATAAACCCTGATGTAGGGTATTGCACTCTATATAATTTTTTTTACTCTATATGACAGCGGTATTTGTGGCCTAAATGTGACAGTCACTTATGCTTGTCTAATCCCAGATGTGCAGTTTATTAGAGGGTTTTTCGCCCCAGTATGCCAAAGCCATATTTATGGCCTAAATGTGACAGTCCCTTATGCATTTGTAATCCCAGATGTGCAGTATATTAGAGGCCTTTTTTCACCCCAGTAACCAAAAAGCCGCATTTATGGCCTAAATGTGACAGTCACTTATGCTTGTCTAATCCCAGATGTGCAGTATATTAGAGGGTTTTTTCACCCTAACCAAAAAGCTGTATTTCTGTCCTAAATATGACAGTCACTTATGCACGTGTAATCCCAGATGTGCAGTATATGAGAGGCTTTTTTCACCCCAGTATGCCAAAGCTGTATTTCTGTCCTAAATGTGACAGTCACTTATGCACGTGTAATCCGAGATGTGCAGTATATTAGAGTTTTTTTTTCACCCTAACCAAAAAGCTGTATTTCTGTAATAAATGTGACAGTCACTTATGCATTTGTAATCACAGATGTGCAGTATATTAGAGGCTTTTTTCACCCAGTATGCCAAAGCTGTATTTATGGACTTGCAGATAGCCTATGCTGGTGCACTATCGTTGCATAAAATGGCTGCCGATCAGGTTTTGATATTGATCAAATGAAGAAAAAAAAGTTTGTTTTCAGCAGTAGTTGGCTCAGGGCAGGCTTAAGAATATTGTGCACTGCACCCACAAAACACTTTTTCTGTAGATCGCTGAGTACACAAACCAGTTCTTGTTAAAATCGCTCCCTGATCTCTCACTCACAGCAGCTGCAGCCTCTCCCTACACTAATCCGAGCAGAGTGACTGGTGGCGCTAAGTGACTCCAGCTTAAATAGAGGCTGGGTCACATGCTGCAGTTGGCCAATCACAGCCATGCCAATAGTAGGCATGGCTGTGATGGCTTTTTGGGGCAAGTAGTATGACGCTTGTTGATTGGCTGCTTTGGAGCCTTTCAAAAAGCGACCCCAAACTTTTACGTAAATGTTCGGGTTCGGGTCCGGGTGCTAAAAAACCTAAAGTTCGGTACAAACCCGAACTTTACAGTTCGGGTTCACTCAACTCTAGACATGCATAAGTGAGTGTCACATTTAGGCCAGAAATACATCTTTTTGCTTTCTGGGGTGAAAAAACCCTCTAATATACTGCATATCTGGGATTAGATGTGCAAAAGTGACTATCACATTTAGGCCAGAAATACGGCTTTTTGGTTACTGGGTTGAAAAAACCCTCTAATATACCGCACATCTGGGATTAGACATGCATAAGTGACTGTCACATTTAGGCCATAAATGCGGCTTTTTGGTTACTGGGGTGAAAAAAGGCCTCTAATATACTGCACATCTGGGATTACAAATGCATAAGGGACTGTCACATTTAGGCCAGAAATACATCTTTTTGCTTACTGGGGGGGGGGGGGGTGAAAAAACTCTCTAATATACTGCACATCTGGGATTAGACACGCATAAGTGACTGTCACATTTAGGCCAGAAATACATCACTTTGCTTACTGAGGTGAAAAAAAACTCAAATATACTGCTTATCTGGGATTAGACATGCATAAGTGACTATCACATTTAGGCCAGAAATACGGCTTTGTGCTTACTGGGGTTAAAAACCCCTCTAATATACTGCATATCTGGGATAAGACGTGCATAAGTGACTGTCACATTTAGGCTAGAAATACGGCTTTGTGCTTACTGGGGTGAAAAAACCTCTGATATACAGCATATCTGGGATTAGACGTGCACAAGTTAGTGTAAAATTTAGGCCACAAATACCGTTACTGTAAAATTTAGGCCACAAATACAGCTGTCATATACAGTAAAAAAAATTGAGTGCCATACCCTACATCAGGGTTTTTATTGGTGGTTAATAATTTTTAACCACCAATAAATAAGACTTAACCACTTTTTACTTTGCTTTGTGAACGCTAACTATGAGGCAAATATCTAATAAGGGACGTGGTCGTGGTGGTGGTGTTGGTGGAGCCTCTGGTGCAGAAAGAGGATGTGGCCATTCTGCCACAGCTACACGTCCTACTGAAACTACTACCTCAGGTCCCAATAGCCGCCAGAATCTACAGTAATATTTGGTCGGGCCTAATGCCGTTCTAAGGATTGTAAGGCCTGAGTGAGTACATGCGCTAGTCAATTTGGTGGCCGACAGTGGATCCAGCACGTTCACATTATCTCCCACCGAGTCTTCTGCAGAAAGTGCACAGTTAGCACCTGAAACCCATGCCCATTAGTCTGTCACATCACCCCCGTGCATATCGGGGAACCTGTCTGAGCCTTGAGTCATGCAGCAGTCTCTTATGCTGTTTGAAGACTCTGCTGGCAGGGTTTCCCGAGGGCATCCACCTAGCCCTTCCCCATGGGTGGAAGACATAGAATGCATTGACGCACAACCACTTATGTTTCCTGATGAGGACATGGGAATACCACCTCAGCACGTCTCTGATAATGACTAAACACAGGTGCCAACTGCTGTGTCTTTCTGCAGTGTGAGACCAAGCCAACAGCGTAGCAAAAGCGGGAGCAGGGTGCAAAAGCAGAGCAGCCGTCGACAATACAGTTTGCCTGCTACTGGCCACCGTCACCAGGGACCGAGCACACCAAAGGCAGCTTCAAGGAGTTCCCTGGCACTTCTTCACACAATGTGCTGACGACAAGACCTGAGTGGTTTGCATGCTGTGCCATCAGAGCCTGAAGCGAGGCATTAACGTTTTGAACGTTAGCACAACCTGCATGACCAGGCATCTACATGCGAGACACAGGCTGCAGTTGGGTAAGGACCTTCAAAACCAAGAAAGGGCTCGGGTCCCTCCTGCTCCCTCTTCTGCTGCTGCTTTGGCCTCTTCCTCCGCCTCTGGAGGAACGTTGGCACCTTCCGCCCAGCAAACAGAGGATGTACCACCAACAACACCACCTCCGTCACCAAGCATCTCCACCATGTCACACGGAAGCGTTCAGCTCTCCATCTCACAAACCTTTGAGAGAAAGCGTAAATTCCCACCTAGTCACCCTCGATCCCTGGCACTGAATGCCCGCCTTTCTAAACTACTGGCCTTTGAAATGCTGTCATTCAGGCTGGTGGAGACGGACAGCTTCAAACAGCTCATGTCGCTTGCTGTCCCACAGTACGTCATTCCCAGCCACAACTACTTCTCCAGGAGAGCCGTGCCCTCCCTGCACAACCAAGTATCGGATAAAATCAAGTGTGCACTGCGCAACGCCATTTGTGGCAAGGTCCACCTAACCACAGATACATGGACCAGTAAGCACGGCCAGGGATGCTATATCTCCCTAACTACACACTGGGTAAATGTAGTGGCGGCTGGGCCCCAGGCGGAGAGCTGTTTGGAACACGTCCTTCCGGCCGCCAAGGATAGCAGGCAGTGGCGTACATACAGGGGTCGCAGGGGTCGCACTTGCGACCGGGCCCGGCACTCCAGGGGGCCCGGCCGCCTGTGGACCCTCCCTGCAGTAGTACTGTGCCTGTATAACCCGAGCGGCTGGCCCGGGGCCCGCCCCCCAGTGTTGAGTTTCTCTGCTGCCAGCCCTACCCTCCCTTGAGTCTCCTCCCCCTAAGTCTCCTCCCTGCAGTAGTGCCGTGCCTGTATAACCCGGGCGGCCAGCCCGGGGCCCGCCCCCCCAGTGTTGAGTTTCCTTGCTGCCAGCCCTACCCTCCCTTGAGTCTCCTCCCCCTGAGCAGTGGCTACCTACCATAAAGGCAGACGGGGCCCGAAGTGGAGGAGAGGCCCCGCCCCCTAATTGCTCCTATTTATCTTTCTAAAGCTAAAGGACCTTTGATGATGTCATCAGAGGTCCTGTAAGGGAACTGCACAGTGTAAAGTGTAGTTCCCAGGTTAGAACAGTGCATCTGCCAGGACCTGTGATGACATCATATTCAACATCACAGGTCCTGCAGAATCTAGCAAAGGAACTGCACCAAAAATGGTGTAGTTCCTAGGTTTCAAAGGTATATCTGCCAGGACCTGTGATGACATCATCCCAGGTCCTTCAACCCCTAACAGCAAGTATTAGCAGTTCACAATCAGCTCTGCGTTAATTCATACAGACTGGACTGGAGTGGTAAGAGGAGGTCCTCCACTTTTCATCATTTACCCCCCCTCCATGCCCTGTTTTTACTCATTGCTCACTCATATATAATACTTCAGACAGTTACAGTGACCACTACCTCATGTACCTCACACACACAGTGACCATAATGTGTAACTGACCACATATATCTGTAAACACTGCAGCTACAGTATTATACCTTCTATGTCTCACATCAATACACTGCTCTGTGTGTGTGTGTGTATATATATATATATATATATATATATATATATACACACACATACACACACACACTGCATATATTACACAGTATTATACATGCAATATGTACAGATATATAGTATATACCGCAGTGCACTGATATGTGAGGTACAAGGTATAATAGATGCTGTGTGTACAGATATCAGTACACTGCTGTATATACTATATATGTGAGGTACGAGGTATAATAGATGCAGTGTGTACAGATCTATAGTATATACAGCAGTGTACTGATATGTGAGGTATGAGGTGTCAATACACTGCTGTATTTACTATATACCTGTACACACTGCATCTATTATACCTCACATATTACACTACTGTATATACTGTATATGTGAGGTACAAGGTATAATAGATGCAGTGTGTACAGATATATAGTATATACAGCAGTGTACTGATATGTGAGGTATGAGGTGTCAATACACTGCTGTATTTATTATATACCTGTACACACTGCATCTATTATACCTCACATATTACACTACTGTATATACTGTATACACTGCATATATTATACCCCGTACCTCACATATCAGTACACTGATGGCATAAATTATAAAACGCAGCAGCAAGAATAGTTCATGGAACAAAGGGAGGGGCTATAAAAGGGGAATGGGGGCCCAATTTAGATTCCTGCTATGGGGCCCAGTGATTTTTATGTACGCTCCTGCCCCTGAGTCTCCTCCCCGGCCGGCAGTGCGGTGTGCCGGACATGACGTTGAGATGCAGGGACAGGGAGAAGGCGCCGGAAAAGAAAGGGAGAGGGAGAGCGCTGCGCAAAGAAGCCGGTCCGGCTTTCAGAGTGAGGTCTGATGGGGGCTGAGAGTTGGGCAATGTATGTAAAGTTATGACTGGTGACTTGTGCTATGAAGTAATGGGTTTTTTGTTGTCTTGGGATGCAGCTCTTTTGTGTAGGCACTTCTATTGAGCTTCTAGTATATGCTTGGATGTAGCAGAGCTGGTTTTGTCATGCATTTCTTTTGCCTTCATATGGTAAAATACTTCATTGGCCTATCAATGGCTTTATAACTAACTCTGCTATATTTCTGTAGCCTAATGATCTTAAATCATTGCTAGTAGCTCAGAATATCATCCTGTTGTATATAGTAATATACAGTATATATATATATATATATATATATATATACACACACATGCATACACGCACGGCAGCGGGTTGGGGGGGGGCCTCGACGGAAGGGGGCCCCATGGATCAGTTTCGCACCGGGGCCCCGTGGATTGTGTGTACGCCACTGATAGCAGGGCATCATTCTTTGCCTCCTGTTGCCTTCTCTTCCTACTCGGCTTCCTCCTTCTCTTCTACCACCTCCTCATCCGGTCAGTGACAGACCTTCACCACCAACTTCAGCACAGCCAGGGGTAAACGTCAGCAGGCTGTTCTGAAATTGATGTGTTTGGGGGAAAGGCCCCACACCGCACAGGGGTTGTGGTGGGGTATAGAACAACAGACCGATGAGTGGTTGCTGCCAGTGAGCATCAAGCCCGGCCTGGTGGTGTGCGATAATGGGAGAAATCTCGTTGCAGCTCTGGGACTAGTCAGTTTGATGCACATCCCTTGCCTGGCGCATGTGCTGAATTTGGTGGTGCAGAAATTTATTCACAACTACCCCGATATGTCAGAGTTGCTGCATAAAGTGCAGGCCGTCTGTGCGCGCTTCCGGCGTTCTCATCCTGCCGCCGCTCGGCTGTCTGCTCTACAGCGTAACATCGGCCTTCCTGCTCACTGCCTCATAAGCGACGTATCCACCAGGTGGAACTCAATCTTGCACATACTGGAGAGACTTTGCGAGCAGCAGCAGGCCATAGCGGAGTTTCAGCTGCAGCAGACACAGGTGAGTCGCACTGCGGAACAGCACCACTTCACCACCAATGACTGCGAGACCTGTGTGCCCTGTTGCGCTGTTTCGAGTACTCCACCAACATGGTTATCAGCGTTACAATACCACTTTTATGTCTCCTTGAGAAAACACTTAGGGCGATGATGGAAGAGGATGTGGCCCGGGATGAGGAGGAGGAAGAGGGGTCATCTCTAACACTTTCAGGCCAGTCTTTTAGAAGTGGCTCAGAAAGAGTTTTTTTGCAACAGCAGAGGCCCGGTACAAATTTGGCCAGCCAGGGCCCACTACTGGAGGAGGAGGAGGATGGGGATGAAGCATGTTCACAGCGGGGTGGCACCCAACGCAGCTTGGGCCTATCACTAGTGCGTGGCTGGAGGGATACGGAGGATGCAGGCGATATGCCTCCCACAGAGAACAGCTTGTCCTTACCTCTCGGCAGCCTGGCACACATGAGCGACTACATGCTGCAGTGCCTGCGCAACGACTGCAGAGTTGCCCACATTTTAACGTGTGTTGACTACTGGGTGGCCACCCTGCTGGATCCCTGTTACAAAGACAATGTGCCGTCCTTAATTCCCTCACTGTACAGGCGCATGCTGGTAGACGCGCTTCTGAGAGCATTCCCGACTGACGCCGGGGGACAAGTGAAAGCACAAGGCAAAGGCAGGGGAGGAGGACGAGGTCTCCAACGCATCTGTGTCAGCGCCAGCACCTCAGAAGGCAGGGTTAGCATGGCCGACATGTGGAAAAGCTTTGTCACCTCGCCGCAACAACCAGCCCCAACTGCTGATATGGAGCGTGTTAGCAGGAGGCAGCATTTGAACAACATGGTGGAACAATACCTGTGCACACACCTACACGTACCAAATGATGGCTCTGTCCCATTCAACTTCTGGGTCTCCAAATTGTCCACATGGCCAGAGCTTGCCCTGTATGCCTTGGAGGTGCTGGCCTGCCCTGCAGCCAGTGTACTCTCTGAACGTGTATTTAGCACAGCAGGAGGCGTCATTACAGACAGACGGAGCTGCCTGTCCACAGCCAACGTGGACAAGCTCACGTTCATTAAAGTTAACCAGGCTTGGATACCTCAGGACCTGTCTGTACCTTGTGCGGTATAGACATTTATACCACCATCAAACATACATCCTTGTACTCAAGTCAAGTGCAATGATTCTTTGTTTTCTTTTTTTTCTTTGTCCCAATATTTTGAGGGCTACCTACCCCAATAAAAAATAAAAAATAAAACATTGTTGGCTACCTGTTCCTCCTCCATTGCTGCCTCCACCTACAACACCACATTCACCGACTCCTCAACCTCCGACACTATATTCACCTCCTTCTCCGAGTTGCAGGTTAATAATTTGTAATTTTTAGTTATTTTATTTCATTTTAATTTATTTCCCTATCCGCATTTGTTTGCAGAGCAGTTCCCATGCTCTTAAGCACATCCCTCTAACCTTTTCAAGGACTATTTTAGAGCCATTTTAATTCCAAAAAGTGCCAATTTTAGTGCCCTAATTTGAAAGAATTCTTATTTTCAATTGTCGGGTGACATTTTATCATTTTTGGCGCATACAAACCCCTGCTGTGCCTGGGTGACAGGGACCTAAATCTCTTAAAATCCTCTGTTCTATTTCTGGGTGACAAGATCCCCCTTTTGCCGTGAATGAACCCCTGCTGTGCCTAGGTGACAGGGGCCTAAATCTCTCAAAATCCTCTGTTCTATTGCTGGGTGACATGAATCCCTTTTGCCGTGAATGAACCCCTGCTCTGCATTGCTGACAGGGGCCTAAATCTCTCAAAATCCTCTGTTGTATTGCTGGGTGACATGAACCCCCTTTTGCCGTGAATGAACCCCTGCTGTGCCTGGGTGACAGGGGCCTAAATCTCTCAAAATCCTCTGTTCTATTGCTGGGTGACATGAACCCCCTTTTGCCGTGAATGAACCCCTTCTCTGAATTGCTGACAGGGAACTAAATTTAGTGAAAACTTCTGTTACTGATCGGAAGATGCGCGACTACAAGCGCATGCTGATGATAGCATTCCCACCTGACAGCGGGGCACAGTGGAAGCACAAGGCAAAGGCAGAGGAGGAGGAAGAGGTCGCCAACACAGCTGGGGCACCGCCAGCACCTGAGAAGGCATGGTTAGCATGGCCAAAATCTGGAAAAGCTTTGTCAGCCTTGGAGGTGCTGACCTGCCCTGCAGCCAGTATATAGTGTGAACGTGTGTTTAGCACGGCAGAGAGCATTATCACAGGCCGCAGCCAATGTGGACAAGCTTACGTTTATTAAAATGAACCAGGCACGGATCCCACAGGACTTGTCCGTACCTTGTGCAGAATAGACATTTATACCAGCCTCAACCATCCATTCTTGTACTCAAGTGCACTTATTCTTTGTTTTATTGTGTTATATGTCACAATATTTTGGGGGATACCCCAATTTAAAAATAAAATATAACATAAATCAGTGTTGGCTACCTATCCCTCCTTCACCGCCGCTTCCAACTACACCACCACGTCAACCTACACCGCCACATCCACCCATCCGCCGCCTCCTCAGCCTCCTACTCTTAGATCCAGATTGTTATTTTAAATTTTTCTGTATTTTATGTTATATTAAGTCATTTCCCTATCCACATTTGTTTGCAGAACAGTTGTCATGCTCTTAAGCACATTTCCAGGACTATTTTAGAGATATTTTAGCGCCCAAAATTTGGGTCTCCATTGACTTCAATGGGGTTCGGGTTCGGGGTCAAGTTCGGGTCCCGAACCCGAACTTTTTTTTTCAAGTTCGGCCGAACCTGCTGAAGCCAAACATCCAGGTGTCCGCTCAACTCTAATTGTGTTATTTATGCCAAAAAATGAATGCCACAAAATTTATAAAGTAAAGACTCAGTGGCAGTATTACAGTTTTTTTTCCTTTCTCCTTCCCACATAGAGTTAATAAAAGTTCATTGTTATATTTACCCCAAAATGGCACTATTAAAAATTACAACTTGCCCCGCAATAAACAAGCTCTCATATGGCTATATAGATGGAAAAATAAAAAGGTTATAGCTCTTGGAAGGCACCAATGAAAACATAAAAAAATCTCCCGACCAGTATTGTATCATCAGAGTGAGTGTTTAGTGTAGCTGGGGGCATAGTTACCTCAAGGAGAACTTGCCTTTCCACCCAAAATGTGGAGAGACTGACATTTCTGAAGATAAATCAGGTGTGGATCAGCCAGGATTTCCATACACCAGTGCCTGATGCATCATGCTAGATCATTATGGGTGTCACACCTAAACTTTATGAAAAGAGACCTATTTCTTCTGGCCACCTGCTTCAACCACTATTCTGATGCTGCCACCCGCCTGATGCCACACACCTACTGCCTCTGCTGCCATGTTCTTCTACTGCCACACACCATCTTGTGCTGTTATTGACACTGCTGTTGCCCCTACCCTGTGACTGGGCCACTGTGTTGACTCCTCATGCATTTGCCACCCTCTTTTAATGTAACTGGGCCAATGTGTTGAATTCTCATGCGTTTGCCAACCCACCACTCTTTAACTTGGCCACTGTGTTTACTCCTCATTCATTTGCAACCCTCACCACTCTGTGACTGACCACTATGTTGTCTCCTCATGCCGTTGCCACCCCACCACTCTTTAACTGAGCCACTGTGTTCAAGCCTCATGCATTTGCCACCCTCACCACTCTGTGACTGACCACTATGTTGACTTCTCATGCGGTTTCCACCTCACCGCACTGTGACTGGGCCGCTATGTTGACTTCTCATGCATTTGCCACCCTCACCACTCTGTGATTGACCACTATGTTGACTCCTTATGTGGTTGCCACCACACCACTCTGTGACTGGGCCACTGTGTAGACTCCTCATGCATTTGTCACTCTCACCACTCTGTGACTGACCACTATGTTGATTCATCATGTGGTTGCCACCCTTCCCATAATGTAACTGGGCAACTGTGTTGACTCCTTATGCGGTTGCCACCTCACCACTCTGTGACTTGGCCATTTTGTTGACTCCTCATGCAGTTGACACCCTCCCCATAATGTAACTGGGCCACTGTGTTGACTCCTCATGTGGTTGCCTCCCTCCCTACTCTAATGTCCATGTTTGTCCTTGTTGATATCACTATTTATTTTACCCTTCTTCTGACCTGTCAGGAGGACAGAAAAATAAGAAACACAATGGATCCTGTCTTTGGAGCATCCATAATGCTGACCATGTGAAGGTGGATGCTCAAAAGACAGGATTTGTTTTTTGGGGCTAGCTCTTATGACGGATAAGAAGAAATGCAAAATAACACTTCAACACAAACTTACTGCTGACACCTTCTCCACTCTGTCAGGGGGACACTACTTGTTTCAGCATGTAACAGAAAAAGTTCTGTAGAAATCTATGTGGAGTCAGCTGACTATGGTGTAAAAGGGCGCTCTTTCACTATATAGTACAATCTTGGGCCACTGCACAGTTCTTTATACCTAACATTGACCTATAAGGTTAAGTTCACACATGAGTTATTTGGTCGGTTTTGGCCCGTAACTGACCAAATGTGTGAAGTGTCAACTGCTAGTCATACAGACGCAAAGTAACTGTTTCACTACCACAGCAGACTACCTATGCATGTTTCTGCAATGCACAGTGTTTGTCACGGCTGAGTATGGGGGAAACCCTCAGCCGTGCGATGCCCAGTGATGTTGTGGCTACTCGGCCAGGAAAACAGGATTAGGGAGCAGGTCACCTCCTCAAGCATCCCTAACCTGACCCTAACTCCTACCTGCATGGGCCGACCTTAAAGGTAGGAGGACCCATGCGCAGGAACCTCGGAGCCCTGTCTTACTCTCCGCAGATCCCTGAGCTAGGAGCTGGGGGAGACGACCTACTCCTCCTAGGCACGGAGGAGCAGGAGTCTCAATGGCCAAGCTGTTGGGAAAAGGGGAACTCATACAGCCTTACGGGTATGGCAGGCGAACTAGTGGTTCCACCAACCTGCCACAGCCTTGCTGACTGGATCCCTGTGCAAACAGGAATCCAGAACCTTAAGCTGCACCAAATCAAATAGGAAGGTCCCAACAGAACATAACATACAACATCACACACAGCAAGACATAAACATAACGACAATATCTTTATGACCACAGGGGTGGCTCTCACTGGCAGGTAATATGCACAGGAGGCTGCTCCAGCCAAGCATGACTGAAGCAACCTCCTGAGCCATGCCAAACACCAAGGCTATATAGGCCAAGAAGCCACACCCCACAGTCGGACACACCCAGTGACATCACACACACACTGGGAAGGGAGTTAACCCTTCCAGCACCTGAGAAGGGAAACACACATTAGGGGAAGTGACCAAACTAAGATCACACTGTGGCTGTTGCCGCAGGCAACGAAATGGGTGGCAGCCGTCCTGGGAGACAGCCCGAAGGCCGGGACACTGCTACCACATGTACAACATACCAAACGTTGCCACGGGCAGCCACAGTGAAAGGAAAGCGTCAAAGTGCACACCAGACATACAAACCTGCATACACACACGCACACAACTCCCAGGGAACCGCACACATCACTGTTGTCCACGGCAACCGCACTTGAGGCAAACAACAACATGCCTCAAGCTGCGGTTGAAACAACTACCCAAACCGCGGGCAACTGTATGCGGCTCCCAAGGAGTCACGGCCATAACCGTGGCCGTGACAGTGTTCTACACCAATATACAGGAAATAGCTGTTATTTTTAACGCGGTTCATCAGAAATAAATTCAGATCGAGTCGAATAATTTTGAAACATTAGGCGAACTGTCCGAATCAAATTTTTTTTAAATTCACTCATCTCTAGTTGTGATGACTGAATCTGATTGACCACACATAAGACATGTCCTGCTGACTGCATGAGATATACAGTTGAGTAGCCGCTTGCAGAATGTATTTTACCATATTATTTTATTATTTGAAATGAATCAAAATTCAAAGAACATGGAAAATTCACAGTTCAAACAACCGTGGCAGGCAAAAAACACACTCTAAATGTATGATTATACATGTAGTCAGACGCATGCATTCCCTAACTGCATCGTGATCGCCTCACAACCGCGCTATGTGGTTGTATCCTAACATGAGATGGTGCAGTGTATTTTATAACACCATTTACCATGCGTTTATCCATAGCTATGTATGTCAGTGTCACTGCCATTTTTTGCTATTGCTTTCATTGAATTAGAGGACATAAAAGGTTGGGTGGAGTAGAGAAAAAGCAAAAATTTGGTAACTTTTAAAAAAAAAGATAGAGTCCTAAGAGACCCTAGAGCTGGAGTCAGCAACCTTCAGCACTCCAGCTGTTTTGAAACTACTAACGCAGCATGCGCCATTCATTTCTATGGGAGGTCTGAGAAGAGCAGAACAAATATGTATGCTGGGAGTTGTAGTTTCACAACAGCTGCAGTACCGGAGGTTGCCTACCCCTGCCCAATTGTTAGGCCAGAGCATATTTGATTCTTGTAGAATGAATTCAGACACAAATCTAATATTATTATTTTTTTTATTCAAAGAATCAAACCCAAAACACTTTTCTAAAATACCCCATTGGTGTTTTAGAAAAGTGCAAAGTAAAAGTTTAAAATTCTTACACAATTATACCATTTCACTGTCCAATTTGTTGCGCCAATCATGTGTCATTGTAAAAAGTAAGTTTCATTATTATTATGCTGTGTTTCCTGGTTTTATAAACACCCTGTATATGGTCCTATTCGTTTGCCTGAACGTATGTGCATTTTGAGGCCCAATGTGGTGATTTACATTGATTTTGCTGACAACTATAGAGGCTCTGGGGTGAAAGAATAGATGGAAAGTATGCCCCTCACAGTATTTATAAAGGGGTAGAGTGAATATTTTGACGCCTCAAGTATTTTGTAGAAACTAATGCGCAGCAGACCATGTAAAACTAAAACAGAACTTTTTCCATAGAGATGGCTTTTTGGTGCCTAGCTGACTCTGCACTAGCATCCCTGGTCCTTACAGCAGGATATTTAAACGATTTTACTTTGTATTTGTAACTCACTCTCACTGGGCTTGCTATTAGAGAAGGCCTTGCGGTTCACCCGGTGGTCGTTTCACTCTGAACTTTGCATGTTCGCGATTCGCCGAACATGCGAACATATGGAGAAATTTGTACCCGCCATATTCTTTTACATTATGAAGAACTTTGACCCATGACTAGGGATGAGCGAACTCGAACTGTATAGTTCGGGTTCGTACCGAATTTTGGGGTGTCCGTGACACGGACCCGAACCCGGACATTTTCGTAAAAGTCCGGGTTCGGTGTTCGTCGCTTTCTTCGCGCTTTTGTGACGCTTTCTTGGCGCTTTTTGAAAGGCTGCAAAGCAGCCAATCAACAAGCGTCATACTACTTGCCCCAAGAGGCCATCACAGCCATGCCTACTATTGGCATGGCTGTGATTGGCCAGAGCACCATGTGACCCAGCCTCTATTTAAGCTGGAGTCACATAGCGCCGCCCGTCACTCTGCTCTGATTAGCGTAGGGAGAGGTTGCGGCTGCGACAGTAGGGCGAGATTAGGCAGATTAACTCCTCCAAAGGACTTGATTAACTGATCGATCTGCAGCTGTGGATCATTGAGCTGCTGATCCTCAATTGCTCACTGTTTTTAGGCTGCCCAGACCGTTTGTCAGTCACATTTTTCTGGGGTGATCGGCGGCCATTTTGTGTCTTGTGGTGCGCCAGCACAAGCTGCGACCAAGTGCATTTAACCCTCAATGGTGTGGTTGTTTTTTGGCTAAAGCCTACATCAGGGTGAAGCTGTCACACCAAGTGCATTTAACCAGCAATAGTCTGTTTATTTTTTGGCCATATACTACATCAGGGGCAAGCTGCGCCTGTCACCAAGTGCATTTAACCCTCAATGGTGCGTTTGTTTTTTGGCTAAAGCCTACATCAGGGTGAAGCTGTCACACCAAGTGCATTTAACCAGCAATAGTCTGTTTATTTTTTGGCCATATACTACATAAGGGGCAAGCTGCGCCCGTCACCAAGTGCATTTAACCCTCAGTAGTGTGGTTGGTCAAGCTATCACACCAAGTGCATTTAACCAGCAATAGTCTGTTCATTTTTTGGCCATATACTAAATCAGGGGCAAGCTGCGCCCGTCACCAAGTGCATTTAACCAGCAATAGTCTGTTCATTTTTTGGCCATATACTACATCAGGGGCAAGCTGCGCCCGTCACCAAGTGCATTTAACCCTCAGTAGTGTGGTTGGTCAAGCTGTGACACCAAGTGCATTTAACCAGCAATAGTCTGTTCATTTTTTGGCCATATACTACATCAGGGGCAAGCTGCGCCCATCACCAAGTGCATTTAACCAGCAATAGTGTGGTTATTTTTTGGCCATATCCCAGTCTAATTCTGTCACTAAATCCATACCGGTCACCCAGCGCCTAAATACTAGGCCTCAAATTTATATCCCGCTAAATCTCTCGTTACCGCTGTCCTGTTGTGGCTGGGAAAGTTATTTAGTGTCCGTCAAAGCACATTTTTTGTTCTGGGTTGAAATACAATTCCCAATTTAGCAATTTAAAAATTTAGTGGTTTCTGCTGTATCAGAGCTATTTGAAATCTATCCCTAAAAGGGTATATAATATTCAAGGTGCACATAGGGTCATTCAGAATAACTTCACACACCCGCTACTGTGCATTTCCAAGTCTAATTCTGTCACTAAACCCATACCTGTCACCCAGCGCCTAAATACTAGGCCTCAAATTCATATCCAGCTAAATCTGTCGTTAGTGCTGTAGCTGGGCGAGTTATTTAGTGTCCGTTCAAGCACATTTCTTGTTCTGGGTTGAAATACAATTCCCAATTTAGCAATTTCATAATTTAGTGGTTTCTGCTATATCAGAGCTATTTGAAATCTATCCCTAAAAGGGTAGATCATATTGAAGGTGCACATAGGGACATTCAGAATAACTTCACACACCCGCTACTGTGCATTTCCAAGTCTAATTCTGTCACTAAACCCATACCTGTCACCCAGCGCCTAAATACTAGGCCTCAAATTTATATCCAGCTAAATCTGTCCTTAGTGCTGTAGCTGGGCGAGTTATTTAGTGTCCGTTCAAGCACATTTCTTGTTCTGGGTTGAAATACAATTCCCAATTTAGCAATTTCATAATTTAGTGGTTTCTGCTATATCAGAGCTATTTGAAATCTATCCCTAAAAGGGTAGATCATATTGAAGGTGCACATAGGGACATTCAGAATAACTTCACACACCCGCTACTGTGCATTTCCAAGTCTAATTCTGTCACTAAACCCATACCTGTCACCCAGCGCCTAAATACTAGGCCTCAAATTTATATCCAGCTAAATCTGTCCTTAGTGCTGTAGCTGGGCGAGTTATTTAGTGTCCGTTCAAGCACATTTCTTGTTCTGGGTTGAAATACAATTCCCAATTTAGCAATTTCATAATTTAGTGGTTTCTGCTATATCAGAGCTATTTGAAATCTATCCCTAAAAGGGTATATAATATTCAAGGTGCACATTGGGTCATTCAGAATAACTTCACACACACCCGCTACTGTGTATTTCCAAGTCTAATTCTGTCACTAAACCCATACCTGTCACCCAGCGCCTAAATACTAGGCCTCAAATTTATATCCAGCTAAATCTGTCCTTAGTGCTGTAGCTGGGCGAGTTATTTAGTGTCCGTTCAAGCACATTTCTTGTTCTGGGTTGAAATACAATTCCCAATTTAGCAATTTCATAATTTAGTGGTTTCTGCTATATCAGAGCTATTTGAAATCTATCCCTAAAAGGGTAGATCATATTGAAGGTGCACATAGGGACATTCAGAATAACTTCACACACCCGCTACTGTGCATTTCCAAGTCTAATTCTGTCACTAAACCCATACCTGTCACCCAGCGCCTAAATACTAGGCCTCAAATTTATATCCAGCTAAATCTGTCCTTAGTGCTGTAGCTGGGCGAGTTATTTAGTGTCCGTTCAAGCACATTTCTTGTTCTGGGTTGAAATACAATTCCCAATTTAGCAATTTCATAATTTAGTGGTTTCTGCTATATCAGAGCTATTTGAAATCTATCCCTAAAAGGGTATATAATATTCAAGGTGCACATTGGGTCATTCAGAATAACTTCACACACACCCGCTACTGTGTATTTCTAAGTCTAATTCTGTCACTAAACCCATACCTGTCACCCAGCGCCTAAATACTAGGCCTCAAATTTATATCCTGCTAAATCTCTCGTTAACGCTGTCCTGTTGTGGCTGGGAAAGTTATTTAGTGTCCGTCAAAGCACATTTTTTGTACTGGGTTGAAATACAATTCCCAATTTAGCAATTTCATAATTTAGTGGTTTCTGCTATATCAGAGCTATTTGAAATCTATCCCTAAAAGGGTATATAATATTCAAGGTGCACATTGGGTCATTCAGAATAACTTCACACACACACGCTTCTGTGCATTTCCAAGTCTAATTCTGTCACTAAATCCATACCGGTCACCCAGCGCCTAAATACTAGGCCTCAAATTTATATCCCGCTGAATTTGAATACAATACATTGGGCCAAATAATATATTTGTTGTTGTGGTGAACCATAACAATGAGAAAAACATCTAGTAAGGGACGCGGACGTGGACATGGTCGTGGTGGTGTTAGTGGACCCTCTGGTGCTGGGAGAGGACGTGGCCGTTCTGCCACATCCACACGTCCTAGTGTACCAACTACCTCAGGTCCCAGTAGCCGCCAGAATTTACAGCGATATATGGTGGGGCCCAATGCCGTTCTAAGGATGGTAAGGCCTGAGCAGGTACAGGCATTAGTCAATTGGGTGGCCGACAGTGGATCCAGCACGTTCACATTATCTCCCACCCAGTCTTCTGCAGAAAGCGCACAGATGGCGCCTGAAAACCAACCCCATCAGTCTGTCACATCACCCCCATGCATACCAGGGAAACTGTCTCAGCCTCAAGTTATGCAGCAGTCTCTTATGCTGTTTGAAGACTCCGCTGGCAGGGTTTCCCAAGGGCATCCACCTAGCCCTTCCCCAGCGGTGAAAGACATAGAATGCACTGACGCACAACCACTTATGTTTCCTGATGATGAGGACATGGGAATACCACCTCAGCATGTCTCTGATGATGACGAAACACAGGTGCCAACTGCTGCGTCTTTCTGCAGTGTGCAGACTGAACAGGAGGTCAGGGATCAAGACTGGGTGGAAGACGATGCAGGGGACGATGAGGTCCTAGACCCCACATGGAATGAAGGTCGTGCCACTGACTTTCACAGTTCGGAGGAAGAGGCAGTGGTGAGACCGAGCCAACAGCGTAGCAAAAGAGGGAGCAGTGGGCAAAAGCAGAACACCCGCCGCCAAGAGACTCCGCCTGCTACTGACCGCCGCCATCTGGGACCGAGCACCCCAAAGGCAGCTTCAAGGAGTTCCCTGGCATGGCACTTCTTCAAACAATGTGCTGACGACAAGACCCGAGTGGTTTGCACGCTGTGCCATCAGAGCCTGAAGCGAGGCATTAACGTTCTGAACCTGAGCACAACCTGCATGACCAGGCACCTGCATGCAAAGCATGAACTGCAGTGGAGTAAACACCTTAAAACCAAGGAAGTCACTCAGGCTCCCCCTGCTACCTCTTCTGCTGCTGCCGCCTCGGCCTATTCTGCTGCTGCCGCCTCGGCCTCTTCCTCCGCCTCTGGAGGAACGTTGGCACCTGCCGCCCAGCAAACAGGGGATGTACCACCAACACCACCACCACCACCTCCGTCACCAAGCGTCTCAACCATGTCACACGCCAGCGTTCAGCTCTCCATCTCACAAACATTTGATAGAAAGCGTAAATTCCCACCTAGCCACCCTCGATCCCTGGCCCTGAATGCCAGCATTTCTAAACTACTGGCCTATGAAATGCTGTCATTTAGGCTGGTGGACACAGACAGCTTCAAACAGCTCATGTCGCTTGCTGTCCCACAGTATGTTGTTCCCAGCCGGCACTACTTCTCCAAGAGAGCCGTGCCTTCCCTGCACAACCAAGTATCCCATAAAATCAAGTGTGCACTGCGCAACGCCATCTGTAGCAAGGTCCACCTAACCACAGATACGTGGACCAGTAAGCACGGCCAGGGACGCTATATCTCCCTAACTGCACACTGGGTAAATGTAGTGGCAGCTGGGCCCCAGGCGGAGAGCTGTTTGGCGCACGTCCTTCCGCCGCCAAGGATCGCAGGGCAACATTCTTTGCCTCCTGTTGCCACCTCCTCCTTCTCGGCTTCCTCCTCCTCTTCTTCCACCTGCTCATCCAGTCAGCCACACACCTTCACCACCAACTTCAGCACAGCCCGGGGTAAACGTCAGCAGGCCATTCTGAAACTCATATGTTTGGGGGACAGGCCCCACACCGCACAGGAGTTGTGGCGGGGTATTGAACAACAGACCGACGAGTGGTTGCTGCCGGTGAGCCTCAAGCCCGGCCTGGTGGTGTGTGATAATGGGCGAAATCTCGTTGCAGCTCTGGGACTAGCCAATTTGACGCACATCCCTTGCTTGGCGCATGTGCTGAATTTGGTGGTGCAGAAGTTCATTCACAACTACCCCGACATGTCAGAGCTGCTGCATAAAGTGCGGGCCGTCTGTTCGCGCTTCCGGCGTTCACATCCTGCTGCTGCTCGCCTGTCTGCGCTACAGCGTAACTTCGGCCTTCCCGCTCACCGCCTCATATGCGACGTGCCCACCAGGTGGAACTCCACCTTGCACATGCTGGACAGACTGTGCGAGCAGCAGCAGGCCATAGTGGAGTTTCAGCTGCAGCACGCACGGGTCAGTCGCACTACAGAACAGCACCACTTCACCACCAATGACTGGGCCTCCATGCGAGACCTGTGTGCCCTGTTGCGCTGTTTCGAGTACTCCACCAACATGGCCAGTGGCGATGACACCGTTATCAGCGTTACAATACCACTTCTATGTCTCCTTGAGAAAACACTTAGGGCGATGATGGAAGAGGAGGTGGCCCAGGAGGAGGAGGAGGAGGAGGAAGAGGGGTCATTTTTAGCACTTTCAGGCCAGTCTCTTCGAAGTGACTCAGAGGGAGGTTTTTGGCAACAGCAGAGGCCAGGTACAAATGTGGCCAGCCAGGGCCCACTACTGGAGGACGAGGAGGACGAGGATGAGGAGGAGGTGGAGGAGGATGAGGATGAAGCATGGTCACAGCGGGGTGGCACCCAACGCAGCTCGGGTCCATCACTGGTGCGTGGCTGGGGGGAAAGGCAGGACGATGACGATACGCCTCCCACAGAGGACAGCTTGTCCTTACCCCTGGGCAGCCTGGCACACATGAGCGACTACATGCTGCAGTGCCTGCGCAACGACAGCAGAGTTGCCCACATTTTAACCTGTGCGGACTACTGGGTTGCCACCCTGCTGGATCCACGCTACAAAGACAATGTGCCCACCTTACTTCCTGCACTGGAGCGTGATAGGAAGATGCGCGAGTACAAGCGCACGTTGGTAGACGCGCTACTGAGAGCATTCCCAAATGTCACAGGGGAACAAGTGGAAGCCCAAGGCCAAGGCAGAGGAGGAGCAAGAGGTCGCCAAGGCAGCTGTGTCACGGCCAGCTCCTCTGAGGGCAGGGTTAGCATGGCAGAGATGTGGAAAACTTTTGTCAACACGCCACAGCTAACTGCACCACCACCTGATACGCAACGTGTTAGCAGGAGGCAACATTTCACTAACATGGTGGAACAGTACGTGTGCACACCCCTCCACGTACTGACTGATGGTTCGGCCCCATTCAACTTCTGGGTCTCTAAATTGTCCACGTGGCCAGAGCTAGCCTTTTATGCCTTGGAGGTGCTGGCCTGCCCGGCAGCCAGCGTTTTGTCTGAACGTGTATTCAGCACGGCAGGGGGCGTCATTACAGACAAACGCAGCCGCCTGTCTACAGCCAATGTGGACAAGCTGACGTTCATAAAAATGAACCAGGCATGGATCCCACAGGACCTGTCCGTCCCTTGTCCAGATTAGACATTAACTACCTCCCCATAACCATATATTATTGGACTCCAGGGCACTTCCTCATTCAATCCTATTTTTATTTTCATTTTACCATTATATTGCGAGGCTACCCAAAGTTGAATGAACCTCTCCTCTGCCTGTGTGCTAGGCCTAAATATATGCCAATGGACTGTTGCAGTGGTGGCTGACATGAAGCCTGATTCTCTGCTATGACATGCAGACTAATTCTCTGCTGACATGAAGCCAGATTGTCTGTTACGGGACCTCTCTCCTCTGCCTGGGTGCTGGGCCTAAATTTATGACAATGGACTGTTGCAGTGGTGGCTGACGTGAAGCCTGATTCTCTGCTATGACATGCAGACTGATTCTCTGCTGACATGAAGCCAGATTGTCTGTTACGGGACCTCTCTGCTCTGCCTGTGTGCTAGGCCTAAATATATGCCAATGGACTGTTGCAGTGGTGGGTGACGTGAAGCCTGATTCTCTGCTATGACATGCAGACTAATTCTCTGCTGACATGAAGCCAGATTGTCTGTTACGGGACCTCTCTCCTCTGCCTGGGTGCTGGGCCTAAATTTATGACAATGGACTGTTGCAGTGGTGGCTGACGTGAAGCCTGATTCTCTGCTATGACATGCAGACTGATTCTCTGCTGACATGAAGCCAGATTGTCTGTTACGGGACCTCTCTGCTCTGCCTGTGTGCTAGGCCTAAATATATGCCAATGGACTGTTGCAGTGGTGGGTGACGTGAAGCCTCATTCTCTGCTATGACATGCAGACTGATTCTCTGCTGACATGAAGCCAGATTGTCTGTTACGGGACCTCTCTCCTCTGCCTGTGTGCTAGGCCTAAATATATGCCAATGGACTGTTGCAGTGGTGGCTGACGTGAAGCCTCATTCTCTGCTATGACATGCAGACTGATTCTCTGCTGACATGAAGCCAGATCGTCTGTTACGGGACCTCTCTGCTCTGCCTGTGTGCTAGGCCTAAATATATGCCAATGGACTGTTGCAGTGGTGGGTGACGTGAAGCCTCATTCTCTGCTATGACATGCAGACTGATTCTCTGCTGTCATGAAGCCAGATTGTCTGTTACGGGACCTCTCTGCTCTGCCTGTGTGCTAGGCCTAAATATATGCCAATGGACTGTTGCAGTGGTGGGTGACGTGAAGCCTCATTCTCTGCTATGACATGCAGACTGATTCTCTGCTGACATGAAGCCAGATTGTCTGTTACGGGACCTCTCTCCTCTGCCTGTGTGCTAGGCCTAAATATATGCCAATGGACTGTTGCAGTGGTGGCTGACGTGAAGCCTCATTCTCTGCTATGACATGCAGACTAATTCTCTGCTGACATGAAGCCAGATTGTCTGTTACGGGACCTCTCTCCTCTGCCTGGGTGCTGGGCCTAAATTTATGACAATGGACTGTTGCAGTGGTGGCTGACGTGAAGCCTGATTCTCTGCTATGACATGCAGACTGATTCTCTGCTGACATGAAGCCAGATCCTCTGTTACGGGACCTCTCTCCTCTGCCTGTGTGTGTGCTGGGCCTAAATATATGCCAATGGACTGTTGCAGTGGTGGCTGACGTGAAGCCTCATTCTCTGCTATGACATGCAGACTGATTCTCTGCTGACATGAAGCCAGATTCTCTGTTACGGGACCTCTCTCCTCTGCCTGTGTGTGTGCTGGGCCTAAATATATGCCAATGGACTGTTGCAGTGGTGGCTGACGTGAAGCCTCATTCTCTGCTATGACATGCAGACTAATTCTCTGCTGACATGAAGACAGATTCTCTGTTACGGGACCTCCCTCCTCTGCCTGGGTGCTGGGCCTAAATATATGCCAATGGACTGTTGCAGTGGTGGCTGACGTGAAGCCTCATTCTCTGCTATGACATGCAGACTAATTCTCTGCTGACATGAAGACAGATTCTCTGTTACGGGACCTCCCTCCTCTGCCTGGGTGCTGGGCCTAAATATATGCCAATGGACTGTTGCAGTGGTGGCTGACGTGAAGCCTCATTCTCTGCTATGACATGCAGACTGATTCTCTGCTGACATGAAGACAGATTCTCTGTTACGGGACCTCTCTCCTCTGCCTGTGTGTGTGCTGGGCCTAAATATATGCCAATGGACTGTTGCAGTGGTGGCTGACGTGAAGCCTCATTCTCTGCTATGACATGCAGACTGATTCTCTGCTGACATGAAGCCAGATTCTCTGTTACGGGACCTCTCTCCTCTGCCTGTGTGTGTGCTGGGCCTAAATATATGCCAATGGACTGTTGCAGTGGTGGCTGACGTGAAGCCTCATTCTCTGCTATGACATGCAGACTAATTCTCTGCTGACATGAAGACAGATTCTCTGTTACGGGACCTCTCTCCTCTGCCTGTGTGTGTGCTGGGCCTAAATATATGCCAATGGACTGTTGCAGTGGTGGCTGACGTGAAGCCTCATTCTCTGCTATGACATGCAGACTGATTCTCTGCTGACATGAAGCCAGATTCTCTGTTACGGGACCTCTCTCCTCTGCCTGTGTGTGTGCTGAGCCTAAATATATGCCAATGGACTGTTGCAGTGGTGGCTGACGTGAAGCCTCATTCTCTGCTATGACATGCAGACTGATTCTCTGCTGACATGAAGCCAGATTCTCTGTTACGGGACCTCTCTCCTCTGCCTGTGTGTGTGCTGGGCCTAAATATATGCCAATGGACTGTTGCAGTGGTGGCTGATGTGAAGCCTCATTCTCTGCTATGACATGCAGACTAATTCTCTGCTGACATGAAG
Organism: Bufo gargarizans; assembly: GCF_014858855.1. Lineage (NCBI taxonomy): Eukaryota > Metazoa > Chordata > Amphibia > Anura > Bufonidae > Bufo > Bufo gargarizans. The sequence goes on from NC_058081.1 coordinate 712,768,418, forward strand.
ACAGATTCTCTGTTACGGGACCTCCCTCCTCTGCCTGGGTGCTGGGCCTAAATATATGCCAATGGACTGTTGCAGTGGTGGCTGACGTGAAGCCTCATTCTCTGCTATGACATGCAGACTAATTCTCTGCTGACATGAAGACAGATTCTCTGTTACGGGACCTCTCTCCTCTGCCTGGGTGCCGGGGCCTAAATATCTGAGAATGGACTGTTCCAGTGGTGGGTGACGGGAAGCCAGATTCTCTGCTATGGAACCTCTCTCCAATTGATTTTGGTTAATTTTTATTTATTTAATTTTTATTTTAATTCATTTCCCTATCCACATTTGTTTGCAGGGGATTTACCTACATGTTGCTGCCTTTTGCAGCCCTCTAGCTCTTTCCTGGGCTGTTTTACAGCCTTTTTAGTGCCGAAAAGTTCGGGTCCCCATTGACTTCAATGGGGTTCGGGTTCGGGACGAAGTTCGGATCGGGTTCGGATCCCGAACCCGAACATTTCCGGGATGTTCGGCCGAACTTCTCGAACCCGAACATCCAGGTGTTCGCTCAACTCTACCCATGACACATCCATCAGATGGTACAGGACAGCCAATTGAGACGTTTCAGCACATGGACATACCCCCTACCTTATAAATAAACCTGATCTGGCCGCCATTTTACATTCAGTGTTTTGCCAGTGTAGGGAGAGGTTGCTGTGTGGAGCAGGGACAGACTGTTAGGGACACCAAACGCTAACTAATAGGGCCACAAAAGTCATTTTAAGCACTAGTATAGGTGTACTATCTATAGGTGTGATACACAGAGGGGTGTGATATACTTATAATATACTTTTATAATAAGTCAAACACACATAGATCTATATAGTGATCACCTGGAAGTCAGGGGCCTAGGGGCTTACTAGGGCCATTTTTATATAGGGTAAGGTTCCGGACGGGGTCGCTCTTATCAGGGCGGGTGGTCTGTGGTTAGGCCATCAGGGCCACAATAGCACCCCCCTGTAGGGCAATATCAGGGACAGTTCTTTGCCCACCCTGTACTTCAATACCACATCATCATCTAGCCCAAGTATAGATGGTTTTTGCTTTCCCTCCGGGATTCATGGATGTGCACTGGAACCCCCCGGATTGTGGTAGGACATATGGTTTCTGATTTGGTGCCGCTGAGCACCTGATTTAGTGCTGCCGAGCACTTGTTATTGCCTACCACATCTATGCTTTTTGCTTAAAAGGGTTCTGCACTTTGTTTTAACTTATGATCTATCCTGTGGACCCCCGCCAATCAGCTGTTTGAGAAGGCAGTGGCGCTCCAGCAGTGCCGTGGCCTTCTTGCTGTTTATAATGTAGGGGCCGTGCCCCCTTATAGAATCTGTGTTCCCCTTTAGATCCCTTATATTGGTGTATACATGTGTATGGATGTGCCCCATGCATACATACACATGTATATTATACAATATTCCCCCCTACACCTGAAACCAGGTGCATCGGTGTGAATGTGCCCCAAGCATTCACACCGATGCAATCTGGCTAATTGCATCAGAATGACCGGGCAAGGGTCCGGTCATCCTGATGGATACAAAGAACAGAATCTGAGCCCTTTGTTGTAATTACCTCCAGCTCAGTTGGAGATAATTATGCATGATAGAAGAAGGGGAGAAGCCTCCCCTCCTTCTATTATGCGCATTTCAGCAGCGAAATTAACATTTCGCTGGCTGGAATGCAGAGTGCCACAGGCGGGAGATCAAAGGCTTCTCCCGCCTGTTGGCGTGCAGCACGTCCCCGATGTGCGGGCCGGCACAGTGGTGGACGGCGCGGGAGTGCGGGCCACCGGGGCTAAATATCCGGCGGCCCCTGCACTCAGGTAAGAAGGACCGGACCCCCCCTCTTGAAGGAGAGCGCGATCCTGCGCTCAAGAGGAGAGCCGGCCGCCCTCCCTAGAGAATCAACCACATGACGATGAGCATCCCCTGGACAACGAGCAGGGTCCGGTCATCCTGATGGATACAAAGAGCTCAGATTCAACAGAATCTGAGCCCTTTGTTGTAATTACCTCCTGCGGGAACCCCTGAAGGGCTGAGTATCCCCCCCACTATCCCACCAATGCTCTCCATTAACCCCCACTATCCCACCAACGAACCATTAACCCTACCCTATCTCTAATCCCTATCCCACCACCCTACTTGCCTTAACCCCTTCCCTGCCAGAACCCCAGCTCCCCTGCTGGTATTACCCCTTTCATACCCCTGAGTCTACACCCCTAGATACCATACCCCCTTAACCCCTGATCCACCCTGTTCCCTGGTTAACCCTTGCAGTTAGCCCCCCTGGTTTACCCACCCTTGATTAACGTCAGCACTCACTTGCAAGTAACCCTTGCAGTGCTGAATACAAAGTGTCTGTGGCCTGCACTCGCCCCTGCAGCGCCACTGTTAACCCTTATTGTACCCCATAGGGACAGAAAGTAGTCAGGGGGGTGGGTTGTTAATACTTGTATGTGTGAACTGTATAGTTAGTTGATGGGTGGAATTTGGGAACGTGTAGTGTAGTTTAGTATTGTATATTAAGTGCTGAATTGTTAGTGTATTGCGTGCGTAGTGTATTGTTGGTAATAAATACTGTTACTTGTAACTATCTGTGTGATGTGTAGTTATTGGAGATAGTTTAGTAAGACGCATGCAGCTAGCGTAGGGATTAGTGTAAGGCAAAGTATAGCGAAGGTATTGTATTGTTGTTATATAAAGGTATAAATAGGCGGAGTCATCAATAGACGGCTCCTCCTATTTATGAATATTAATTATTGATATGTGCATAAATATTGGTGATTAATATTCCCCCTTAACATTGGCGAGCCAGGCCCACTGCGTGGATTTTGCGTTTATTTTTGGTCTTGAGGCTGAGGGTCGCTGGTACTGTGAATTAGCGGGCAGAAGAAACGCGGTCAGCGGAGTGTCTGAGCGTCTAGGACTCGATAATTCGGATAGGGGAAGCAATACTTCCCTTAGAGTACCAGAAATAAAACAAAATCTTTTGCAGAGAATCTATAATCTATCTGTGTACTAATATTTTTGTATTTGCTTTACACGGTCACCGTCGCTGGGGTGAGAGAAGAAGGATATGTCACGGAAAGAGATCCATCTTCGTTGGAGGTACATACAAGTCCGGCTGGTCGGGAAGAAGCGATCCAGAAGAAAAGGTCTTCTTTCAAGTAGCTGCAAGGGACGGAATAGTACAGCACCAACAAGAAGATGGAGGCTCAGAAAAATGTGAGTATGAACTTCTCCACACTCCAACACTTAGCCAAAAACAGCACATTTAACCCCATCCTCCCCACCACATACAAGTCAGCAGAAATGCTGTGGTCCGATTTGTTAGCACAGGCTTGTAGTTATGACAAGCTTTGTGTTAACGAACGGACGGTGTTGAACAAGGCCACCAAGCGGCTTCGGATGCTAGCAAAACTGGTTGATACATTTGAGGCTAGCATCTGCAAGCCAAAGGAAGTGGCGCTGGTGTCTCGTCAACAGAGACAATTCCTCAGGCCGTTCACTGCCAGTGCTGTGCCAGTAATTCGGATCAGGTTTCGGCATTACGGGCACAGCTGGCGGAGAATGTGCAGTCTACTGTTGACCGAGATGCGCAGGTGGCTAGGTTAGAGTCACAGTTAGTAGAGCTGCAGAGGCAGAAGGAGGAAATTGAGGCTAAGTTGACTCAGTCTTATGCTGAGGTCAAGGCCTTCAAGGAGCAGACTGCCTCTACTAATGTGACGGTAGCCAAATTGAAGGCTCATGTTGCTGTAAGTTCACAGATAATGACTGGCATGCAACAGGTCATCACCTAGTTGGTGCCGGCCCTTTCTTTTCCCGTAAAGTCAGGGTCGGAATCTCCCAAAACTTTGCCCTATGCAGGGCAAAAAGGGGGGAGAGTAGTCTGTGACAGGCCAAATCACCAGACCAAGCCTGTCCAGACTAACAGAGATTTTTCCCTGACTTCGGGGAAAAGTAAGATTGTGAAAAGTGCCTCCCTGAAGATGGAACAATTCAGGGAGCTCGGTTGCAGTGTGGACGGACCTAAGCCATGCCGGGCAAACATCAAATGTTTTGCGTGTGGTGGCTTGGGTCATATAGCGAAACACTGCAAAACACACAAAACAGAAAGCCCAATCAGGTGCTTTAGGTGTGGGAACAAAGGACACATTGCAAGGAATTGCCCTTGTGCAAGTAATTGCAATGTGTCCAGTGATGGGATTCAGGTAACAAATCGTGCAGCGGGGTCTAGTCAGTTTGGCCATAAAGGCGTTACCTCTCAGCGACACATGCATCAGGCACTGAGGGGTCAGAATGGCCAAGCTAGGCCAGGCAACATTTGACACCCCTGTACTATTTGTTACACAGTGTGTTCCCTGTGTATGTCCATGTTGTGTGTTTTTGTTATCTGTTTGTAAGTTCTTCTTGATGTTGATGGTGGTAGTCCTTGTCTACGAGTGTGTTCCACCATGCTGATTTATGTAGTTTGTTGTAAGTCCCATCTGCTGTTTTTGTTTCATTCTGTGTCCCCTTGGAGTGGAACAGTGTTATACTTTGGATCGAGAACGTATAGGTTCGCGAGCAGATAATTTCACACGGGAAATCCTGCTGGTCGGGAGAAGGCATAAGGACCTTCTCCATGCAGCACACAAAGGATGGTGTGATATTATTCTGGGCAACCAGGGTCTCAGATCGATACAGATAACACTGTTGTGCTCAAGGTTTTCGGTAGGGCTGTGTTGCGCTGGGGACTGGGGCGGACGGACAACATTGGTGTAATGTTGTGCTGCGCACTTAATTCTAGTCCGAGCAGGTAGCACATCTCTGATAGGGATTGGACGCAGAGTGTTTGGCAGCAGAGTGTGGACTGTGTTCTTGTATTGTGGGGTCCTGGGGAGCCGGGGCATGACTATGCCATTGGTTCTGCGGGCCTCCACAAGACAGGATCACAGGGGGAAATCAGCCTGGGTACACATGAGTGGACGGGGATACGGTGCCATCAATAACAAGATGGTGCTTTGTCCACAGCACTTCAGTTATCCTAACCTAGTAGGGTGGCCATCCTTATCTGTTGGTGCAGAGGGATGTGTAGCAGAGGACGCAATCCTCTGAAGGTAGGGTGTTCAGACACCAGTGTTGGGATAACGAGGGGTCCTGTGAGATAAAGGGCAGCCCAATACCTTTCTCTACCCATGGGTCAAAGGTATTGGTGCTGGGAATTTATGACATTTAATTGCACTGTGAGGGGAGAAATTCCCCCGGGAGCGCCTGGTATTTTCTTCTGCCATAGGTGTGTTTTATATGGAGCGGAAGAAAAACCCAGGAGATGCCACAGAAGAGACCAGCTATTCCCCCTGACACTCTTGTGAGGCTCCAGAGGATCCCACTGGATTTTGGCAATCAAGCGACCTCTGTCTAGAGGTGTTCTAGAGATGGAGGACTGTGCGGGAGCATTCAGGCTCTGGAGGAAGACTTGGAGACGTTCGGGTGGAAGAGCTTATTATCACTTGTTTCACCCAGTGAAACTTCTTCTGGTTCTGGTCATCTACATTCGGAGGGTCAAGGGACTTATTGACCAAATACACTAGAACCAGACAGAACTTTACCGAACTAACCGAAGGAGGAGGCTCAGGACATAACGCAAACATTGTTCCTGTAGCCAAATATTGTATGGACACACTTTGTTTCCTATGAGGGTTCGGGACATATAACGTGTACTACCCTGAAACCCCATAGCACATTGTACATTTTATGATTGTGTTTGTCGGTCGATGATGTACCCATAGACACTCTAGGTACAAATGTGTGACAGCCTATACCCAGGGAAACTCGCCCAACACACTGCGGTGAGTTATGATTTGGCTGTACACATTTGCATCCTATAGTCGTTTCCCATTGACACGGGGGTCTGCGACCTACCAGTGTCTTTGGAGGTGTAGAGATATGCCAGGTTGCATGAGTCTCTATGGGTACACATACATATAATGGAATTTGGTGGTGTTGGGAGGGATATGACCTGTATTTTGTGTGAATGGGGATAAGATTAGGACACGATAGGGACAGGCATCCTTTGTTTGCCATTTGCCACCTTGAACCCTGAAATGGTGAAATTCTTAAGGGAAGGACTGGATGTGTAGTGTGGCGGAGGTGTTCTCCGCAGTTAGAACTTAGGTACTATGACATCACCGCTTAAAAGTCTGACCTGCCTTATAAAGACCTATTAATCTGTCCACGGGAGAACAGCACCCATCAAGATAGAAACAGATGTTGGAAATAAAGTTGGGACTGAGGCTGTGAGGGTGAACCTGCTCCAGATTCCTTGGAGGCGGGCCATACCTGAAGATTGGCAGAGCTACCGACAGACTGTGGGGGTGTGGTCACTCCAAAGTGGGGGTGGCCGACACTAAAAGATTCTTAAAGAAAGGCCAGTTAAAGACTACGAGGGTGAACCCGCTCCAGATTTGAGGGACGACGACGACACCTGAAGATCGGCAACTAACGAGGGACTGTGGGTGTGTGGTCACTGGAAGACTATCCTAATGATGTCAAGAAAGTTCCCGCGAGAAGAAGACGGTGTATCCTGTGGACGGAGGAGTAGGTTACGGTGAAGGGCAGGTCGGAGGAAGATTAGGGATGTCTAAGTACCTAAAGAACAGTGTGCACTACAGTTCTACCTGAACTTCCACCAAGGATGGGGTTGAGGGGGGGCAAATATCTCAACCCTTTTTCCCCAAGATATTTTCGTAAAATTTCGACAACAGGGGGATTGTTGAGGAAGGGTTGAGACGCATGCATATATATACATACATGCATGCAAACACGTGCATGCATGTATGATATATATGCATGCATTAATGGTCACTTTATGGGAGGATGTGTGCAGATGTGCCCAGCATCTGCGCATGTCTGCCCATGGTGACCCACAGGGGCTCATGGTGGCCCCTGTGGGAAATATGTGGTCCCTAGAAGCCGTGCCCCCTTATAATGTAGGGGCCATGCCCCCTTATAATGTAGGGGCGGTGCCCCCTTATGGAATCTGTGCCCCCCTTTAGATCCCTTATATTGGTGTATACATGTGTATGGATGTGCCCCATGCATACATACACATGTATATTATACAATATTCCCCCCCTACACCTGAAACCAGGTGCATCGGTGTGAATGTGCCCCAAGCATTCACACCGATGCAATCTGGCTAATTGCGTCAGAATGACCGGACAAGGGTCCGGTCATCCTGATGGATACAAAGAGCTCAGATTCAACAGAATCTGAGCCCTTTGTTGTAATTACCTCCTGCGGGAACCCCTGAAGGGCTGAGCATCCCCCCCCACTATCCCACCAACTCTCTCCATTAACCCCCACTATCCCACTAACGAACCATTAACCCTACCCTATCTCTAATCCCTATCCCACCACCCTACTTGCCTTAACCCCTTCCCTGCCAGAACCCCAGCTCCCCTGCTGGTATTACCCTTTCATACCCTGAGTCTACACCCCTAGATACCATACCCCCTTAACCCCTGATCCACCCTGTTCCCTGGTTAACCCTTGCAGTTAGCCCCCCTGGTTTACCCACCCTTGATTAACGTCAGCACTCACTTGCAAGTAACCCTTGCAGTGCTGAATACAAAGTGTCTGTGGCCTGCACTCGCCCCTGCAGCGCCACTGTTAACCCTTATTGTACCCCATAGGGACAGAAAGTAGTCAGGGGGGTGGTTTGTTAATACTTGTATGTGTGAACTGTATAGTTAGTTGATGGGTGGAATTTGGGAACGTGTAGTGTAGTTTAGTATTGTATATTAAGTGCTGTATTGTTAGTGTATTGCATGCGTAGTGTATTGTTGGTAATAAATACTGTTACTTGTAACTATCTGTGTGATGTGTAGTTATTGGCGATAGTTAGTTTAGTAAGACGCATGCAGCTAGCGTAGGGATTAGTGTAAGGCAAAGTATAGCGAAGGTATTGTTGTTATATAAAGGTATAAATAGGCGGAGTCATCAATAGACGGCTCCTCCTATTTATGAATATTAATTATCGATATGTGCATAAATATTGGTGATTAATATTCCCCCTTAACATTATTGAAGAGGGGGTTTTTGCTTCTTGGAAAATGGAGATTTATGTATATCTCCGTTTTCCATCCCTTCTATTCTATTCCTAGCATGTTGCACTTGTTTCCCATACAACCCGAATATCCTGTGTATAATTACACCTCTTCCAGTCCTTCATATACCCCAGGAGCAACACACAACCCTCGCAGATACTTATATATAAAAATAGTTTACTGATAACATAAGGATGACAAAGCAATGGACATTATACATAGAGATACAGATAACACAATACATAGAGGACACACCACACACAGCCACCTCAGTTCCTGCCCACCCTGGATGCTAAGCAAATGTGGCTAATAATGTGTATGTATATACAGTATATCCAGAGTCCACCAATACACAGTCTAATGGATCTACTCTTCTAATCAACTCACATCCAGTACCTGATTATTAGTATATGTACATATAGAGACTCCTGCATAAACAGCATATATCATCTAACTGGTAATGCAATTGCCGACTACAAATATCTAAATGTACACATATAAGGTCTACTGGGATATTATACTTATATGCATACCCACATACGCACACATATAACTTAGCTTGCTCCTGAAGTGCTGTTGTTCCAGTGGGTGGCAGGAAGAGAGAGACCCTGCCTCACTCCCAACTTTCACCTATATCTTCCTGTGTCTCAGGCCCCCACCATCGACTCCACCCTGTGACCACCCAAATATCTCCCCCCATCTCATGGTCAAGAGGATGTTGTTCAACTGCCTTAGATATGCTAACAAGGGACACAATGCTACTGGCCATACTGAATGGGTGAATACCACTGGGTCCAATTATTAGGCATATTTGTGTGGTCATCAGGATGAGGTTCTGGCTGAAAGCCATATTTCCCTTAACACAAACATACAAAATTCTGTATCAAACAGTTAAAGTCGACAAAAATATTTTACACAAATTAGTACATTTGATCCTTTTAACCCACCCCTCCCCTTTTAATTCACTGCTGCGGGGTCCGCCCGTCTTTTAATATCTATCTTAATTTCTGTTTCCAGAATTTTCCACTATAAGGGGTCTTGGGAGCCTGAAGCAAAGACAAACACCTGCCCTCTCAGAGTATCATCACTCCGGTTTCCTTACTACTCCTCTGTAGGCCTCAATAGTGTCTAACCGGGCCCTCCATTCGTAGAGGCTAGAGCTGTTCTTTGTACCCCAATATTTAACTATAAAGGTCTTTGCAACCATGAAACCTTCACCATCTTGATCGGAGAGGTGAGGAAGTACCATACTTTCAAAAAAAAGAGCCTGGGCTCCGTCATCCACCCCAAGATCCAACCGATACATTTTAGTGAAATGTTCTACAAAGGCAGTTTTAATTTTAATACAGTCGTTGGTTAATACGCCAGTTGGCAGTTTCATTTGCTTTATTGGGATTTAGGTCTTTTAATTGGCGATTACAGATGCCAGCATTCTACCTGTTTTGCCTTTCTCAAAGAAATCTTGATGTCCAGTGTTGAGGAACGGTTGAGACGTATGCATATATATCCATGCATGCACGCAAACACGTGCGGGCATGTATGGTATATATGTGCATACATTAGACATAGCATCATGGGACGATGTGCGCAGATGTGCCCAGCATCTGCGCACGTCTGCCCATGGTGATCCCCAGGGGCTCATGTTGGCCCCTGTGGGAAATATGTGTCCCCTGGGAGCCGTGCCCCCTGATAATGTATGTAGGGGCCTTGTGCCCCCTTATAATGTATGTAGGGGCCTTGTGCCCCCTTATGGTATAGGTAGGGGCCTTGTGCCCCCTTATATAATCTGTGCCCCCTTATTAATGTATATACATGTGTATGGATGTGCCCCAAGCATCCATACTCATGTATATTATATAAACCCCCCCCTACATGGACCCAGATGCATCAATGTGAATGTGGCCCAAGCATTCACATTGATGTATTCTGAGTAAAGGCGCCAGGATGACCGGATAAGGTCCGGTCATTCTGGTGACCTCAAAAGGATTCAGATTCTAATGAATTTGAATCCTTTTGTTCTAATTATCTGCAGCCCGGCTGGAGATAATTAAAGCATAATAGAGAAAGAGGAGACACCTCCGCTCCCTCTATTATGCGCATTCCGGCATCGCAATTACCATTGCGATGTCCGGAATGCTGAGAGCTACAGGCGGGAGATCAAAGGATCTCCCGCCTGTCTGCAGCGCGTCCCCGATGTGCGGGCCGGCGCAGTGACGTCATATCACTGCGCCGGCCCACGTGGATAATGGGGACGCCTCCCCACGTGAGGAGAGCGCGTCCTGCGCTCAGAAGTGAAGACCGGACCCCCACCTGATAGGAGCGCATCCTGCGCTTAACTGAACCGGACCCCTGCCGCCCCCACCACCTCCGGCTAAAGTACCCACGAGAAGGAGCGCATCCTGCGCTCAAGGAGGATCGGGCCCCCCCCCCCCAGGCAGGAGTTGGAGCCCCGACACCTACTCCTCTCAGAAGCGGCACCTCCAGGAAGAGTACGCAGGCAGAAAGGAGCTGAACTGCTCTCTGACACACAGGCTGTACGGAGCAATCGGCCCCCCCCCTCTGGAATGCAGGCTGGCTAAGTATCACTTCCTGGTTAACCCCTGTCCTGCTGCCCTCAGCACAGAACCCCTAAGTCCCCTGGTTAACCCCTGAATTGCCCCCTTCCTGCATCCCCTGGTTAACCCCTGACCCTCCACCACACAACCCTTCTCCTACTCCCCTGATTAACCCTCTGATAACCCTTGCCCCTGAACTGCCCTGCAGCAGCACTGCCAGTCCCCTGTTAACCCCTTCCCCTACTCTGCCCTTCAAGTCTCCTGGTTAACCCTTGCTGGATCCCTGGTTAACCCTTGACATCCCTGACCCCCTACCATTTAACCCCCCCTGGTGAACCCCTGCACTGCTGCGCTGTAGAGCATGCTTCTGCTCTGCAAACAAACTGTTAACCCTCTTGTAACCCCGTAGGGACAGTATAGAGCTAGGCGGGTGGGTTGTTATACTTGTATGTGTGTATTGTATAGTTAGTTTGTGGGTGGAATTTGGGAACGTGTGGTGTAGTGGAGTACTGTGTATTTAGTGTTGTGTAATTACTGTATTGCGTGCTTGGTGTACTAAATACCGTTATATTTGTACCCTTTGTGTAGTGTATACTTGTTAGCGGTAGTGAGTAAGGCGCATGCAGTTAGTATAGTGATTAGTGTAAAGTATAGCGAAAATATTGTGTTATTGTTATATAAAGGTATAAATAGGCAGAGTCTTCACTAGACGGCTCCTCCTATTTAGGAATATTAATTATCGATATTCGCATAATATTGGTGATTAATATTCCCCCTTTACATCCAGCAAAAAAGCGTCTATGCTGCGCCTTTTCATAAAGAAAAGTCTGGTATTTCCTCTTTGCCTCCATTAGTAATGTTTGAGTATCATCCTGATTTTGTTTGGCCAGATCGGCCTCAAGGGCCCCAACACTTTCTACCAGTTCCTTTTCAGTGTTAGCATATTCCGCCCTTTTCTGCCTAATCATCATATTATATGTCCCTCTTATCATGGCCTTCAGAGTGTCCCACACATAATGTATGTGTGTGGATCCGTAATTTAGTGCCCAGAATTCTAAAATATCTTTCCCAATCTTTTCTTGGTCACCGACCACCTGTATCCAGTGTGGGTTTAACCTAAAAGATTTTCTCCCCACTAAGGATAAAGAGTCAGCCCTCGAAAGTAACATTGGAGTATGATCAGATATACCATGTGGTTTGTACTTCATTTTTTGAATCAGTTCCAGGAATTCTGAACTTGCTAGAAATAGATCTATCCTAGAAATGGCCCTGCAAGATCTGCTGAAACAGGAGAAGGCCGTTTTTTTCCCATAAAGAAACTGCCACACATCTATGAGGCCCATCTCCTGGCAGATCCTGCAAAGGGTCGTGGGTTGCTCGTTAATACTCTAGTTAATACGCTAGTTGATACTAGTCGTGACGTCACTGGGCTGGCGGTAAACAGTGAGAAGGCCGCGCCGCTGCTGGAGCTCCGCTGCCTTCTCAAACAGCTGATCGGCGGGGGTCCTGGGTGTCGGACCCCCGCCAATCAGATGCTGATGATCTATCCAGAAGATAGCTCATCAGTTAAAACAAAGTACAGAACCCCTTTAACTTTAATAATTTATTTTATTTTCATTTTGAGGGATATCTTTTGCATTCACACGTCCGCAAAATGGGTCTGCATCCATTCTGCAATTTTGATAGGTTTCTACAACCCTATGTCAGAGACACTCCCTCGTATCTTGGGGATACTTCCACAGTAGTTACACTGTTGAAAAACATGTCTCAAACATTCCTTATTGTATATTTCGGTATCTAAGATCACAATCGCCCCACCTTTGTCGGCTGGGCGTATTGTGATCTCAAGATCTTTCTGTAATTCCTTTATTGCCTGTATTTCTTGTTGGGAGAGATTTATATTTCCCTTCTGTTTTGGGTTAAGTTTTCTTATATCTGCCTCTACTGCTCCTCTAAATGTGGCCATTTCATTACTTAATTCTTGTTTAGGATACATTCTATATTTGAGTCTCACATCAACATGCTGATACTTAGGTGTCCTTTCATCAGATTGATAATTACAGTTTTTCATGAATTATTTTTTGCAACATAATTTTTTAATATATTTTTCAATTCCAATATAGGAATCAAATTTATTGAGCTTTGCACTGGGGGCAAATTTTAAACCTTTTGAAAGTAATGACTTTTGTGAAGGGGTTAATTCCCTTGTGCTCAAGTTGATTAAATTGTCTCCTGTTACTTCCCTATTTTTACTTTTGGACCCTCTTTTGGTTCTACTTCTTCGTGTTCTCTTTTGCGTGTGGTTGTGTTCAATTGTGTGAAAGAATTGTGTATCTGTGCTTGTGCTGTGAATATTTTTTTTTGGGGCTGCATATTCAATGCTGGGTCTATTTTATTCTGGGTACACAAAAGAGACTACCCATATTTTATTGTATCCCCAAGATACTCAAGGATTCGGTCAACCCCCCTGGAAGACCGATTGTCTCTGGCATAGGATCATTAACATCTAACCTGTCTCAGTACTTAGATAGGTTTCTGCAACCCTATGTCAGAGACACGCCCTCGTATCTTGGGGATACTTCCACAGTAGTTACACTGTTGGAAAACATGTACTGTCACCCTGATTGGATGCTTGCCACATTGGATGTGAGTTCTTTGTATACAAGCATCAACCACAATCAGGGTATACAGGCAGTATCAAAAATTCTGTCCCAAAAAGTCAATCTGGCAATGGAACAACTTCAATTTATACTAGATGGGATCAATTTTGTGCTTAATCATAATTATTTTCAATTTGGGTCCAATTATTATTTACAGACTACTGGCACCGCCATGGGTACCAGGTTCGCTCCAAGTTATGCCAATCTATTTATGGCAGCTGGGGAACAAGATACCATCACCCCAAAACTTGGGGCGGACCTGGTCCTATGGCGGCGCTAAATAGACGACATCCTGTTAGTTTGGAAGGGATCCCACGCAACATTGTTACAATTTATAAACAATATTAACATCAATGAGCTAAATTTGAAATTTACAGCCAATATTGATCCACATACAGTAGAGTTCCTAGATCTGCGCATTGAAAAGAAACAGGAAACCTTTGCCTGTAGTACATATCATAAAGATGTAGCCAAAAATAGCTTCATTCTGAACACAAGCTGCCACCTTCTAAGGTGGCTCTTGAATGTCCCTTTCAGTCAATTCAGGCGCCTAAAAAGAAACTGCACAGAAAAAAAGCAATTTGAGGTGGAGGCACAACACATGAAAGCACAATTTTTGCTAAAAGAGTATCAAAACAGGTTACTGGAAGACTCAATACAAAGGGTGAGGCAATTGGATAGAGCCTCCTTCTTTAAACCAAAGGAAGTACCTAGTTTTACCCAAGAACAACATATAACAGCTAAAATAATTTTACCATATAATAAAGATTATAAGATGGTGAATAGTATCGTCCACAAACATTGGCATTTACTAAAGGATGATAAAATGTTGGGTTCTATACTTCCGGCGCATCCTCTAATAGTCTATACCCGGGCCCCTAATTTGGGACTCCAAGTGGCTCCTACGATAAGGAAGAACCAAACAAAATCAATGATGACGCCATGGTCTAACCTGAAAGGTTTCGTCAGGTGTGGTTGCTGTCAAAATTGTAGACAAACACACTTTGATAGAAACATAAAGCAGATAACATCAACCTCCAACAATTTCAAATGGGAAATCAAAGAAATTTTGTCAGGTAATAGAAAACCTGTCATCCATATTATCCAATGCCCATGCCCAAAGCAGTACATTGGACGCACAAGAAGGGTATTCAAGACCAGAATTGCAGAACATATCAATAATATCAAGAAACAGTCTGAAACGCATCCCTTATCCAAACATTTTAAATTACATCATGCAGGTGACCCCAGGAAAATGAGATTTTTGGCCATACAATCGGTCAAACAAGACTGGAGAGGGGGAGATTTTGTGGCTAAAATGTCTAGACAGGAGTCCAAGAAAATTTTCGAGTTTGGGTCCTTGATGCCTCTAGGTCTCAACTCAGAGATTGAAATCTTTGGCTTCCTATAGGGGAGATGGGTCGGTTTACACGGGGAGTTGGTGCCGGGCTGTTTAACAGCGCACTGACTCCTTCTGCATCCCTTCCCTTCTCCCCCTTTGCTACACTCCAGATATTCCGGCAGTGCCTGAGTTTGCGATTTATTTATTTTTATTTTTATTTGTTCTATTTTATTCATTTTTAATATTTATTTGTATAATGTGATATTGTAGGTTCTAGTATATAATGTATTAGTGTCTAATATTGATTATTTATGTGTTTTAAGCTATTGCATTCAGGGTGAGGATTGGGATTGTGCATTCTGTAATGGATATATGACTGCATAGTCCAGAACCCGAACCATATTTTATACTAAACCAAAAAGGGTATTTAAAGACATGACTAGTAGGTCTTCATTCAGCATTCCACATTTACCTACTGAGGAAGGAACTTCATTCCGAAACGCGTCTAGTGTGGATTAGACCTGGCTATTGGTGCGGTTTTTATAATTTTGCAAAAAAAGGACTTTTTTCAACTATCGGAAGAAGTCCTATACCATCGTCAAACGATTCCATCTGCAAACTACCGACAAGGTGGTCTAACCTATGTTGATACATTCAACTTTGCCGAACAAAACCAAATTAAGTACCAAGTAAACTCTGCTGTACCAACTTCCGTTAATCCGACGGGCCCAAGCAACTACGAACTCAGCTGCATCAGCTTCCGTCAACCCGACGGCTCCAAGCGCCTACGTCATTAACCAGCAAATTACCATCTAGCTGGTCACGTGGGATGCTGTGAGAACAGGTCGGAAGCCTGCTCCGCAAGAGGAGTAAGTGGAGCGCCATCGATCGGAAGCGGTGCAATTACCATCGACAAACGGCACCTGAGCACAGAGTTTTCTTTGTAGGAGACCACAGTAAGGACACTCTCTGAACCTCTCCGGTTCCAACAACTGGAAAATCGGCATATAATCATATGGACATTTGAGTGGTTCAACCAAATGATTCTTGCAGTTATACTTTAGCCATAAGGTCTTATTTTTTTGTTTGGAATACTCCAGCTGTATAGGTCTGTGCGTGAGCTCCGCACTATATATATCTATACAATATATATATATATATATATATATATATATATATAAGTATTTATGCTGATATGTCAACACTAAATTAGTTTTATTAAATATCTAGTGGGTCCCAAAAAAATTATATGCAAAAATACTGTGAGCCAACCTATATTATTATTGATTTATTCGTTTCTTTTCAGCTGGTAACTGAAAGGCTGAGCTCCAGTAGTTTGCTGGTGGAGCCTTTCTAAATATTTATTAGTAGTTTTCATGTCCTATTCTTGTCCGCAATTGCAGACAAGATTAGGCATTTTCTATTATAATGCCGGCGCTGTGCGGTCCACAAATTTCAGAATGCACATTGCCGGTGTCCGTGTTTTGCGGATCCGCAAGACACTTACGGATGTGTGAATGGACCCTCATAGTAAAATTATTAAAGGTTACGTTTTATCTTTATGTATATTCTAATGGATTGCCTTCCTTGTACAATGTTATAATATACTTTCTAAGATATAAAGTATATTATAGTGCATTTGTATTGTGCAGTTCTGCTGCGATACTGCAGGTATACAGAGGGACAAGCATTATTGGAACAAATAATTTGTACTGGTGTAATATGCTAGTCGCCCTCCCAAAAAAAAATGATTGAAGCGGGGTGTTATATACCAATATACTTTCTTTATAGTGCATTTGGGAACTGTATAGTGCATTTGCGCATGCGTGTATGCGAAAATCTTGTTCTGACCTGATTTGTCTGACTACCCCATTTAGGTCCCATTCACTTATGTTATTGACTGTCATCCAGTTTCGGTCTGCCATATAGGGCTGGTTGTCCAAATAGATATTAATTTGGGTCCAGCTCTATCCACCTCCCTGGTGAGTCCTAAATATATGTTTGTGTGTACATTACTGCGTCTTGTCATCTACAACCTTTGAAGTTGCCTTCTAGCTAGTTACACCTCAGCAACTTGAGATAACACAGAGCTGGCATCATAAAAGAGTTATTAATCTAGCCATACTCAGATTCTCCATGGTGACATCAGAGGATGGGGGATAGATATGGAAAGAGAAAGTTGATAAGGTATGAAAAAACAGGATTCATTTCTTGGGGTTCATGGAAGTGATGAAGATTTGTCCTGGTTTTCTGTCTGCCCCAGCACTGCAGCCTATGTGAAGGTTAGGTGTCTGGTTTATTTTATTTCAAGAAACTGTTACACATTGTATTTTTGTATGTCTTTTGTTACACCTTATCTTGTATATACAGTGAGGAACAGAAGTATTTGAACACCCTGTGACTTTGCAAGTTCTCCCACTTAGAAATTATGGAGTGGTCTGAAATTCACATTGTAGGTGCATTCCCACTCTGAGAGACAGAATAAAAAATAAATAAAAATAAGGATTTATTTGTCTTGCACTGCTGAACATAAGTATTTAAACACCTAAGAAACAGCAAGAATTATGCTTCTCAAAGACCTCTTACTTTGCCTTTAAAAAGTCCACCTCTACTCCACTCATTAATCTAACTTAGTAGCACCTGTATGAGCTCTTTAAAGACCCCCCATCCCACAGTTAGTCAGACGCCAACTACTACCATGGGAAAGACCAAAGAGCTGTCAAAAGACATCAGAGACAAAATTGTGGACCTCCACAAGGTTGTAAAGGGCTACGGGGGAATTGCCAAGCAGCTTGGTGAAAATAGATCAACTGTTGAAGCAGTTGTTAGAAAATGGAAGAGGCTAAAGACGACTGTCAGTCTCCTTCGGACTGGGGCTCCATGCAAGATCTCACCTTGTGGGGTATCACTGATGATAAGAAAGGTGAGGAATCAGCCCAGAACTCCAAGGGAGGAGCTAGTCAATGACATGAAGAGAGATGGGGCCGCAGTTTCAAAGTTCACTGTCAGTAGAACACTACACCGTCATGGTTTCAAATCATGCATTGCAGGGAAGTTTTCCCTGCTCAAGTCTTCACATGTCTAAGCCCATCTGAAGTTTGCCAATGACCATCTGGATGATCCAGAGGAGGCATGGGAGAAAGTCATGTGGTTAGATGAGACCAAAGTAGAACTTTTTCATCTAAACTTCACTTGTCATGTTTGGAGAAAAAAGAAGGATGAGTTGCATCCCAAGAACGCCATCCCTACTGTGAAGCATGGGGGTGGTAACATCATACGTTGGGGGTGCTTTTCTGCAAAGGGGACAGGACGACTGCACTGTATTAAGGAGAGGATGAATGGGGACATTTATTGTGATATTTTGAGCAACAGCCTCCTTCCCTCAGTTAGAGCATTGAAGATGGGTCGTGGCTGGGTCTTCCAACATGACAATGACCCGAAGCACACAGCCAAGATAACCAAGGAGGGGCTCCGTAAGAATCCTATCAAGGTTCTGGAGTGGCCTAGCCAGTCTCCAGACCTAAATCCAATAGAACATCTTTGGAAGGAGCTGAAACTCTGTGTTGCTCAGCGACAGCCCTGAAATCTGACAGATCTAGAAGAGATCTGTGTGGAGGAGTGGGTCAAAATCCCTGATGCAGTGTGTGCAAACCTGGTCAATAACGTTTGACCTCTGTAATTTCAAACAAAGGCTTCTGTACCAAATATTAACACAGATTTTCTCAGGTGTTCAAATGCTTATGTTCAGCAGTGCAAGACAATACATTTTTAAAAAATCATGCAATGTAATTTCCTGAAATTTATTTATTTATTCTGTCTCTCAGAATGGGAATGCACCTACAAGGTGAATTTTAGACCGCTCCATGATTTCTAACTGGGAGCACTTGCAAAATCGCAGGGTGTTCAAATACTTCTGTTCCTCGCTGTATATAAGCATTGTGACTCTTTTTGTCATAGTAAACTCCCAATAATTCATTTTGTCTTGTGTTCTTGAACGAATCCACGTGCTAAGCGTGAAGCACATAGGGCTACCTGTTTAGATAATAGTATGGGAGGAAATTGTAGAATTTAAGTAACATAAACTTGGATTATATAGAGATAGGGAGTAACTGAAGGCTTTCTGTAAGAGTGTGAGCTCTTGAAACTAACTTTAGTGGTGGCACTTTTGAGGTATTACTGGGGAATATAATCATTTAGATAGATCAATTGTCTTTGTATTGGCTGCCCAGCCACAATCACACATCATGTGAACTCCACTGAGGGTGATCGTGACAATTATAGCTGCATTTTATATTATTATTATTATTATTATTATTATTATTATTATTATTATTAGCCTTAAGGAAAAAAAATGGAAAAAAATGATTTCTTATCCCAGACTTGATTATAGGATTGTGTTTATTGGTTTCACTGGATCAGTCATTATAGTCATAATATTTAAGCAATTAGTCAGGAGCAAATTCCAGTTTGTGTTGTTGATTTAGGTGATATTTCTCCAATCACTTGGTTTACAGCAAGATTACACTCAGAACTGTTGTTGCTTGGAGAACCTGCAGTACAGAGACAGTGATTAATATTATACTATATTTGTTCATATGTAAATTAATAAGACATCTTACTCTTAAAACTACAAAGATAAAGGCTTGAATGGTTAACAGCACTTTACTAATTTGCGAGAGTACTACGGTATGAAGTATACTTCTCTAGATATGCAGTATAATAACTAGAGAACATTGTAATAAAGCTGCCTTTAAAGAGTGGGTACAGATTGTCGGATGACTCATATGAAGGTGCGTAACTTTACCTTACATCAAATTTAATTAAGGGCGCCAATTCCTAATGCAAAAAGTTTACTAGTTTACTGTAGCATGCTAGTAATTCCCTTGACAGACTGCAATTCCCAGTACTACCGCTAGGTGGTCAAACATAAACACATATACGATAGATATCTCATGACAGAGTATTACAGAGCTTCTTTTATTTTAAAGGTAACAAAGTGTACCACACATCTCAGAACAGAGATAGATACAGTAATAATGAGCAAATCAATTCTACCAGTTCAGAATTTGTACTGAACTTCAAAAAAGCTTAAGAGAGATTAATATGCTAGTCTGGGTTTCTAGGCAATATATGAGTTGTCTGGGGGAATACTCTTACTCAATAGGGAGAGCATTTAGTGTATGTAGTACGTATGTGGAGAATTGTAGTCCAGGCAATGCCCCTCTGGGTTTCTGGGAGAGGTATTCAAATTAGCTTTTTGGAGCCTCTCTGATGTCAGCAGATGAAAGAGGTGCTAATTTTCATAAAATCCCAAAAAATCCAGAGGAGCATTGACTAGCTTACTATACTGCTTATGCATACTCAAGACCCTCCATAAGAAGAAATAGTACCCCAACCAAGGCCTCTCAGGCAGCCAAATAGTTTCTTATTTTAGCTCTTTTAAAGAGAGGTTCCCCAGAAAGAGCTGGATTCCTGGTGTAAGACAGGTTTCATTTGCTTTCCTTTTAGAAATAAAAACTAACTAGTATGTCTCTAGGTGGGGATACAACCATAAAAATAGATGAAAGATCTTATTATATAAAAAAGCACTGATTGAACAGGTTTAGGCTACCACTTCAAAATCAGCAGATTTGAAGCCTTTGAAACTATTTAGTACATGTGAGAAATATTGTGTATATTACCCACCCAGACACCCAGAGGTTTACCCAAAACCTTTTAACTCGAAGAGCTGATTATATTTCCTTTCTCTGATAAAGGCTTTTTGTCCTGAAAATGCAGTATCTGTGAGGCTGGCTTAGTTGTTTTCCTTACTTTGCTGTTTAAAAGGCTGAGCAATGACAGTCAGGAGACACTAAAGATTATTTATCCTTTTGGACAGAAAGCTGAGTTACACATGCTTTTTAAGTATAGATGTCTGTTTATCGGCCTGAAACAAATTGCTAAATATTTGGGTTTGTAAGAATTAAGTTTATGCAAATCCATTCTACTAATTCGTAATTCACCAAAATTTGGTGGGTTTCAATTCAGACAAACCAGAGAGACCCCAAAATATAGGATTCAACTGAAAGTAAAACAAGGAAAGTGGAATATCCCACTTCTTCTAGAAGGACATGAGAAGCAGAATGCTTCAAGAAACAATTGCCTTGTTAACTGACTGACCATGGAAGGTACTCTTTTTCATCAGGGAGAAAAAATATATGCATGATGAGTAATGTATGCCAGCTGACACTACTCTTGAATTGTAGGAACACACTATTATCATAGTTCTGTCAGATAGTTTTGCCTATAACAAAACCTCTACTTCCTTAATTTTGATACTATTACAATTACTGCAACTGTCAAATTTAACTGTCACCTATACTATTTCCATATGCTGCCAGTAGTTGTGCTGGTACAATTATGTAATAGTGATGAGTGATTTTGTAGAATATTCGTCGAATATTCATCAATTATTCTACTTTTTTTAACTTGAAAAGTCGACACGGTAATGATTGCGCAATATGCAAATATTTTGCGATCAATACAGGCGTAGGTCAAAAACAAATATAGCACTATATTGAATATAGTACTATGCAGTATATTTGCTTTTTAGAATATTCTTAATTTTTTTACATCTGAAGTTATGATTCCTCCCTGCTTAAGGAGGAATCATGACTTCAGATGGAAAAAAATGACGAATATTCCAAAAAATGAATATATAGCACTATGTTCAATATAGTGCTATATATTCGTTTTTTGACCCACGTCTGTATTGATCACGTAATATTTGCATAATACGCGATCATTACCTTGCCAACTTTTAGAGTAAAAAAAATGACGAATAGTCTAAAAAACGAATATACAGCACTATATTCAATATAGTGCTATAGATTTGTTTTTTAGAATATTCGTCAATGATGAATATTCTAAAAAACTAATATATCACAGAATTCGATATAGTGCTATAGATTTGTTTTTTAGAATATTCGTCATTTTTTTCCATCTGAAGTCATGATTCCTTGACAAGCAACTTAAGCAGGGAGATGAAAAAAAATGCTGAATATTCTAAAAAACTAATATATAGCACTATAGATTAGTTTTTTACCCACGACTGTATTGATCGTGTAATATTTGCATATTACGCGATCATTACCTTGCCGATTTTTTAAGTAAAAAAAATTATGAATATTCGAAAAACGAATATATAGCACTATATTCAAAATATTTGTGAATTCTCAAAGTTGTGATATTCGCGATAAATATTCGTAATTCAAATATTCGCGCCCAAAACTATTATGTTATTGATTGTTCTGTACAAGTATTTTGTCTTTGAATATACTCTTAGTATTTCTGCTTCTTACTACTGCGCAACTATAAATACTCACTTCTTCATTTTCCCAGCCCTCCAAATGCATCACCAATTCCATGGATTATGCCACCTTCAAAAAATAAACCAGTGCATTAATATATTGTGTTATCTATATGTATTGGAAGGATTGATGGTCCTAAAACAAGGGTGACAGAAAAGTTATGAAAATAGGAATATAATTATTTTTTCTCTACCTGTCTCTTTAACAACTTTTTCACCAGCATCTGAAAAAATAATATTGACATCAATTAATATATAAGTAACTTTAACTTTTAATTGTCTTACTTAAAGGGTTTGTCCAGGTTCAGAGCTGAACCCAGGCATAACCCCTTCTTTGCTCATTCAGCATCAATGAGTGGGGCATTATAGCATGTATCACTCAGGGCAAGGGCTTTATTGTTTTCTTTAGATCCGGTGACATACCTGGTCTCTTTATGGGAATGCAGCGCTATAGACCGCCCACAAGTGCCGGTGATGTCACCGGGATCACTGCTAGGTGGAAGCCTCCACCTAGCAGTGTAAAAATGTAAACAAAACAGCCCTTGCCCGTTGCGATGCTTCAATGTTCCACTCATACATGCTAAATGGGTGTAAAAGGGTTTATGTCCTGGTTCAGCTCTGAATCATTACAATGAATATTTTGTTAAAATAAAAAATGGGTTTTTTTTGTATGTCATGTCAAGAACCCCATTGTAGAGTATTTTATTAAAGTAATTTTCAGCTCGCTGTTTTGTTTTCCATCTTTCTGATCTATCAGAAGTAAAGAAAAATTAAAAACAAATGGATCCTTTATTTTGAGCATACATTTTTGCTCATTTTGCAACCGTTTCAGTTCTGTCAGAGACCCGTTATTTTTAAGGGGATATAAAGTCCTGTGCTGAGGACTTTTTCTCCTGTCAAAAATAATGGATTTCTGATGAAACTGACATAAGCGGATGCAAAATGAGCACAACAGATGCTAAAAATAAAGGATCTTTTTTTTCTGTTCTATTGACGTTGATGTGAACACGGCCTAAGGTTTATCTCATTCCATAAATGTGTGATAATAAGAAACAGAAGGGATTAGTATACACAAAATTTGACTTGACATAGTTAGTGCTGAAGTTTGAGAAGGTGAATTTCTAAAGTGAAATTGTAGGAAAAAATATAAAACTTTCTTTGAACAGCTAAAAAAAAGCTTTATAAAGTGTTTAAAACTATTAAAAAACTAAGATAAATTTTAAAATTAAATATTTAAATTAAAAATTGTATCCAATCTCTACTCACCTATTATACTTGGTATTAATCCATGATTTTCTCCACCAACTAATGGCCAGATAGCAAAAAAATAAATAATATAATTTAGCATATTAAAGAAATATAATTTAATTTATATATATTTATGTCATTTAATTGTTACAATTTTTTCTTAAATATATTCAATTATATGTATTAGCATTTTATATCTAAAATATATTTTGACTTCTAAAAAATATGCAAAATAAACATAAGGGTGGGTTCACTTCAGCGTCATGTAATCCGTTATGGTTTTCCTTTATAACATTGTTATAATGGAAAATAACGGAATCCATAAGATGGAAGTCAAAACGGAGGCATTCCGTTTTAATCCTTCATAATACAAGTCTATGGGCAGTATAACAGATCCATTGTGCAGGAATCCAGTCCTGCATAACGGAAACCAGGATGGATCCGTAATGCTGCCCATAGATTTGTATTATTATGGAAGTCAAAACAGAAACCTTTAAAACGCATTCCGTTTTGATCTGTCATAATAGAAGTCTATGGGAATCATAACGGATCCGTCTGGTTCCTGTTATGCAGAATGGACAAAAAAGTCCTATTGACAGGATTTTGTTTTCCGTCTTGCATAAAGGGAACCAGATGGATCCGTTATGATACTCATAGACTTCTTTTATGACAGATCAAAACGGAATGCGTCTTAAAGGCTTAAAGGCTTCCGTTTTGACTTCCATCTTATGGATTTCGTTATTTTCCATTATAACCATGTTATAACGGAAAGCCATAATGGAATACACAACTATGTTTTCATGAAAGATGTCCTCAAAGTAAAATATACTGCTGCTTTCAAAACTTCAACTGCCTTTGCCCTGTGGCAATTTATGCCACTCTTTATGTCAAATTGTCACAACTAGCTACTTTTACACTTGCGTTGTTTTTTCCGGTTTTGAGATCCAGCAGAGGACCTCAATACTGGAACTAAACTGATTTGTTTTGATTTGATTTTACATGTCAGGATGCATCTATTCCATCAAAACGGAAATAAACAGATCCGTCACTAAATACATTGAAAGTCAATTGGTGACAGATCCAGTGTTTTTGTCTCCATAATTAGAAGATCCTTCACCATTGACTTACATTGTTTTCAGTGCTGGATCCATTTTTTTCCTTGTTTGTGACCGGACAAAAAAAATGCAGTTTGTGGCGGTGTTTTGTCTGGTCACAAAACTGACTGCTGACTGAACTTAAGACATCCTGATGCCTCCTAAATGGATCTTTTTTTTCATTCAGAAGGTATGAGGACTAAACAGAAACTTTTTTTCCCTGCCGAATCTGAATACTGGAAAACAATGCAAGTGTGAAAGTAGCTTTTTACTACTATAAAATCATTGACAACTGCATTGTTAGCGATACTGCAACTTACACTACTTCCAAAAATATATTTCCGTAATTACTCACTTATTGAATTTTTCAGATCTCCTGCTGTTTCACCAATTCCTTTTACTAACTCACCTTCAAAAAGAAACAAACAAACACGTACAATACTTTAATATGGTAAAGTCTATGTGATTTATTTCCTACCAACATGAAGATAAAACATGTGTTTTTATGCCCTGCAAAAAGTTACCGCACTTTAATGAAATCATTTTTTGCTTTGTTTAAAAGGGGTATTCCTATCTTCATCATCATATTTGATTAAATTGTATACCGCCAAGTGAACATTTTTCTAAATATATAGCATTCAAAAAACATACTGTTCTTTGTAAAATCGAATTCTCCAGATCAATTGTTTATCTTCGCTGCCCATGGATACGGCCACCGCTCGCCGGCCGCACCCATGGGCTGCGCTTGCGCAGAAGACCTCCGGCATCCAGTGGCCGCGCATGTGCATTCTGGGCGGCCGCGCATGTGCAGATCTATATTCTTTTGTGCCGCGTCTAAAACAGAGCCGCGCATGTGCGGCTCCATTCTAAACGCAGCATAAATAATTATAGATCAGCGGATCGGTGCATCAGAGAATAGTGTAGAAGGAGGAGGAGGGGAGCTTTCCGGTCTTTCAGAGTTCAGCAGCGCAGCCCTGATCTCCTCAGTGAATGGTGAGGAGATCGAGGCTGCGCTGCTGTGTATAACTGTGCCTCCCCACTTCTTTGGATTTGAGGATGGCCGAGCGTAACCCACCATCGGGCGCTGCGCTGCTGTGTCAGCCCTGATTGTTACCATGGCAACCGGACGCCTTTACAAGCATCTGGCTTGCCATGGTATATCTAAGCCTGATAAGGCTCCTGCTAAAGGCAGGAGCCTGAACAGGCTAAGTGTCAGTGACGTAGGGATCGCCAAATTCATGTGGTGAGTGGCGAGTGCCCCCCCCAAAGAAAATCATTGGTGGCAGCGGCAGTTCCGATCGGAGTCCCAGCAGTGTATTGCTGGGGCTCCGATCGGTTACCATGGCAACCAGGATGCTACTGAAGTCCTGGCTGCCATGGTGCACCCTCCCCCATCTCCCCCCCATCATTGGTGGCTGTGGAAGTTCCGATCGGAGTCCCAGTAGTGTATTGTGTGGGTGACCCATTTAACTCGTTTTCTATGTAAAAATTCCTGAGAAGTGACTCCATGTGACATTATATTGCAAAAAACAAAAGTCTGTAAACCATAAAGCAGACAAAGGTTCCGACTGACTAATAGTAGATAGTGTAAACTTAGGCTGTCTAGCTGTGCACCAGATTTATCACAGCGCCTTAGGCTGAATCAGAGATGAGTGCATCTCTTAAAATAGGTTTTAGATCCAATTCTAATGAATCAGCAAAAAAAATAAAAAATGATTTGGGACCAAATCGATTCAACATAAACCAAAACTAATGCAATTATCTCTGAGATCTCTCAGGACTCATATTTACTCTGTTGTCTTTCTCTATTTTTTAAATTTTCTCTCTCCCCCTTCCCCAAACACTTTAATGCAAATTCAACAGTAGTAAATAATGTCATAGTGACACTGACATGTATAGCTATGGGTAAGCACATGGTTGACGGTGCTAGCAGCCTGTTCAAGGACACATTGCACTGTGGGATTTGTTATGCTTTTTAAAAGGTAAAAAAACTGTGCTTTACTCTGGACAAGTGATCCAAAAAGTATGCCTTACGGGGGGTGGAGCGGAGAATACCTGTCCATGTTTATACACACACATGCGCTAGCATTGGAACAAACAGTGATTTAGAATATGATTATCGCAATCATAAAAAGTAAAAAAATTGCAACAAAAATATAAATTGCAACAAAAAATACAGGCCCAATTAAACATCCCCTGGCTGCAACCACACTGGCAACTGAATCACTATAATGCACAAATTGTAATAGGTTTTTTTATTTAAAAAAAACAAACCTCCCCAATTTTACACTTATAAACTTATGAACTGCAGGAGCTTTGTAGCAGATTTTTGGACAAAAAATTAACTAATGTACTGTTTCTTTTTTTAGGGGTCTCTGTGCAGCAGTGCAGCACCCTGTATACATGGGACTTGTGAACAGCTGCAGGAGCCCTGGCTGTAAGACATACAAATAACTCACCCTATGGTGTCCCTAATGATAAAACCTGACTTTCTACGTAGGAATTCAATCAACCTAACTAAATATATCTTCTTCACATACCCCACACTGTCCCTGCAAGACCATAAAAAGGATGTGTGTCTATTGTATTGTGTGTTTATTGTAGATAGGACTAATGTCTCTTATCACATCAGTAGCGTCACTCACACTGGTTTCTGTGCTTCACAGCTAGCATAAAGCCTACATTGTGTGTTTATAAAAGTGTGTTTATAAAATTGGTTAAAATCGCATGCACTTCGCTGGTACTGTGATGAGGAGTTCATACTCACAAATTCAGACAGTATAGAGCAGGGGTGGCCAACCTTACATACACAAAGAGCCCCCCAAAAAAAACGTATGACTACCAGGAGCCACAAGCTATATATTTACACACAAGTCACGGTATTTTTTGCCCTACAAGATGCACCTAGGTTTTAACAAAGAAAAATAAGATAAAACATTATATATTTTTCTTATTTTTCATTAGCAGAGAAAAAAAGAAAAAATATATTTTTCATCAGACCACAGATCAGACTCCTAAATCAGATCCCCAATCCTAATCTGACCTACAATAAGATCCCCTAACCTCATCAGACCTCCAAATCAGACCCCCCAAAAAAGACCCCCAATGCTCGGATCAGACAACACAAATCAGACTCCCAGTGTCAGACCCTCAGTGCTCAGATCCCCCCTATGCTCAGATCTCCCCCCTTCTCAGATCTGACCCCAATTCTCAGACCTGACCAACCCATACTCAAACAAGACCCCCATGATCAGATCTACCCTCATGCTCAGATCTTCCCACTCATGCTCAGATCAGGCTCCCATTGTTCAGATCAGGACCCCCCCATGCTCAGACAAGAACCTCCCATGCTCAGTTCTATAATTTAAAAAAATCTCTTCCCTCTCCTGATCAGGCACTGGGCTCCTGCTCGGGCATCTTCTACTCTGCAGGTCTGACACGCTCTCCACTGTGACCTGATGAGCACAACGTCAGGTCATAGTGCGTGTCTCCACATACTACGTTCTCACACTGTGTGCATCAGGATGTAGTGGAGAGCAAGCTGGAGCTGCAAAGTAGTAACAGTGCCCGATCAGGAAAAGAGATCTGAGCACGGGGTGGAAAGATAGCCAGCCTGACTGCTCCCTGGCTTCACAGCTAGAGCCTCACTTGAAGAAGCAAAGAGCCGAATGTGGCTCAAGAGCCACAGGTTGGCCACCCCTGGTATAGAGGATGATCTGCTGTAGCTTAAATATAGGTTTCTATAGGGCAGGTCTCTGTGAAGATTCTCTATTTGACATATGTTTGTTTAACTTTTATATTCATTTTATATGATGGGGAAATACTCTTCCTCAGCTACACAGTATATCCTAATCCTAGTATTTATGGGAACACAGCTGTAAAAAAAAAATCCATTTTTTTTTCTTTATATCTAGGAGAAAAGGAGGGGCATCATAGAAAATTCTAGGTACCATCTAACCTAATTTTGGTCCTGTTTATACCTCAAGTAAGAACCCTTTTTTATTGAATTTGTCTATGATAATAAAGCTGTCAGTCATGATGGCCCTGAACAAATTAAAGACTTAGAAAAGGAACAATATTTAATTATTATAACTCCACCTGTATTTGATATTATATTTCCACCGACATCTGAAAAACAAAAATTTTCATTGATTAATTACTCAAAATAATTTTAATGCTAAACTACTATAATTAAGATAAATGATTACGGTAAAAACATTTAAAAAAACATTACATTTTTTTCTTATATATTTTTTCTTATATTTT
Organism: Bufo gargarizans; assembly: GCF_014858855.1. Taxonomy (NCBI): domain Eukaryota; kingdom Metazoa; phylum Chordata; class Amphibia; order Anura; family Bufonidae; genus Bufo; species Bufo gargarizans. The sequence continues at coordinate 712,797,053 of NC_058081.1, forward strand.
TGGGTTTTACATCAGGCACCCCATTGGATAGAATTTAAGCAACATTTTAGTCAATCAATACATGGTTGAAAAATGGAGATTTAACTTGACAAGGTTAATTGTGAAGTTTAAGATGGAGAATTGTCTTAGTTAGATTTTGGAAAAATATATATATTTGAAAAAAGTTAGTTGCTTTTAAAAAAATCTGTTTAAATATATATTGTAAAAATAAAACAAAGCCATGAATAAAGCTTATAGATATTTTGTTAAAAATAAGCATATCTACCAGCATTTTTTAAACATTCAAATAAAAAAATAGAAATATTATATTCAATCAATACTCACGTATAAGACTCTGTAGTAATCCTGGTCTTTGCCCTTTTCTTTCTTCTTTAACTACTTGCACACCTTATATATGAAAAAAAATAAAACAGCAAATAAAATATTATTTACCAGAATAAAGAAAATTGAGATTATGTGATAAAAATTATATGAATTCCCTTATTGTATTTATATGCAAAAAATATTGTATGTCACTTTTAATTATTTTAAAGTTTACTGATTTTATATTTTAGGATTTAAATGATATCATTTTATATTTTAAATACATTTTATTTTAAAAAATGATAGTGCTAGTGCAAATTTTTGCTCCTAAAGTCATGAGCTGGACAATAAAGATGGAGAAGTATTTTAAAAGTATATTATGCTTATATAGGAGGTCTTCAAAAAGTTTCAGCATTTTTTAATTTCCTTTGGAAACAGTGAAGACGGGAGGAGTAATAATTGGTCATATCTGAGATTTTCATGTGACTAGTCAGTCTGGCAAACCGGCTGATCTTGCAGTTTAGTATTACAGTCGTCACACTGTGATGAAGATGGCTGTGAAACTTATAAATTACACCAAAGAGGAACAGAATTCTATCATACACTTTTTGTGTGCTCAGTATTGAGATAAAGTTCTCTCTCGTAGATAACTTGGTCCGTTATTGTGAAAACAATGACAATTATCTGCAGCAGATAGTCACTGCCAATGAAACGTGGGTTCTCCCCTACAAGCCCGAAAGCAAGAGGCTGAGTATGCAGTGGAAGCATCCATCATCTCCTGTAGCAAAGAGATTCAAGATGCCACCATCTGCAGGAAAATTGATGTTGACTGTCTTCTAGGACTCTCGGGGCCTAATTTCGAGACCTATAAGGAACGTGGAACAATTGTCACAAATGAAAAGATGACACATGAAAAGAAGAAATATGTCCAAGGGACTCATGCTTTTGCATGACAATGTCCACCCCATGCTGTAGCTCAGGTTGTGTTACACCCAGTTTATAGTCCGGATTTAGCGCCAGCTAATGTCCACCTTTTTTAGACCACTCAAAAAAGCTTTAAGGGGAAGAATATTTTTATGTGATGATGATATGGAAGCAATGATGATATGATGAATCAGTGGCTACATGCTGAAATACTTTTTACTGATGGCATTGAAGTGGTACAGCTCTGCAAAAATGTATCACAAAGGAAGGTGACTATGTAGAAAATAATGTAATGTAATGTAAGTTTAAAAAAATTGTGGAAACTTTTTGAAGACCCCTCGCATAATGGTTACATTAAAATACATAATTGGTAAGTATGCACAAACATAACATACTGTATATGTATATATAAGCCATAACATATAAAACACATAATTGGAAAGATGCAGAAACATTAAAAATTTAAAATTAAAAAAAAATTCTAATAAAAAAGTTATTTTAGACTTGTAAAATTTCCATATAGTTTTGTAAATATATGGACTTTTTTTTTTACATCAAAATTAGCAGGAAATTAACATAATGTAACATGTAAATTTAATTCAATGTACAGATATAAATCTCCTTTCATCTGATAATATAGATTTTTTTTTGTGGATGTAGAGTAAATGAACTTCTAATTTCAATGTAGAATCAGTATTACCAGTCATAAACCATTAGATCTCTTGACCATAATGTATCTTTGTTAAACTGTCCACAAAATTTTATATCAGCCAAAGATTTTGAAAAACTCATGCAATAATGAAGTGTTATGCCAAATTACATCTGTAAGTCATATTATATCTACCTCAAGTTCAGTTAATATATGGTATCACAGATCAGGGATTGCAATTTTTTTTGCATTAACTGCATGACCAAGAGGAGGAGGAGAATGCAGTTGGTGCTATGTACACCTTTGGTGGCTTTTTTTATTATTGCATTGTACTCATTTTGAGTTTAAAATCACTTTTTCCGTTATTCTTTTTAAAAAAATATTGAGACATTTTCCCAGCACAGCTTTGAGTTTATCTAGTAGATGGTTCTGAATTTTCTCTCTGCTGGTCAGACAGGGTGCTGACAGGCTCCTTATCTCTTATCTCTGACCTTTTAGACACTTGATAATAACTCAATTATTATCTTACCAATAAGAATGTGGCTTAAATAAGTGTTTATGACCTTTTATCAAGTTACAGATAAGGATTATTAGATGACAGGCACAGGGAAAGTGAAAGTACCACTCACACAGCTAAAAAAACAGTTAAGCCTTTGTGGCACAATATTTGTAATAAAAACCAATTGAAATAATTATATATTTTTTTGCCCAAAATAAGTAAAATGCAATCATTAAAAAAATTATATCTGAAGATATACATAACCTTTAAGTTTATATGGCTACAAATGCCATATTTTTCTTATTATGCGCAGACATGATTTACCTTTTGATTCAGGTAATTGACCTCCAGGACCTGGAATAATAATGTGAAAAACTGTGAAGTCCAGAAATCAGACACAATAAACATCAAATAGTGAAAAATACAAAATACCTACCCTGTGTACTCGGTGCCACTGACCCATAGGCCATATTTCTTGTGTAACCAATAGATAGAAGACCAAAAGGTATTGTGGAATGTTGCATCGTGTTGGAGTTGGAGTCCATCCCATAATTATATTCTAACCAGGAATATTCAGATTGAGGAAATTCTGTCCAACTTTCCCTTCTAAGATCTTCCCCATTGAACGTGATTTCAGAAACACTTGAAGTCTTTGCTATAATAATGGCCAAATTATTTTCAAAATCCTCCTGTCCAATGATGTTATAAGCAAGGTTAAAAGACTCAATGTCTGGTATTTTGGTCAGGAATGGTCCAAATCCTCTGCTTCTAAATTTTCCACTAGTGCCAAAAAGCAATACCTGAATTCTCTCCAAGCTGTGCACGGATAAGGACGAATATGCAGAGACTTCAAACTTCATCAATTTTCCTGCTTCTATAATGGTCTTTTGCTTTTGCTCACCTGACTGGTACTCGAGACAAGTAGTCTTAAAAGCCAAGACATATACTAGATCGTAGTTTGACTGGAAGGACAAGCCTGGGACAAAGAAGGAAGTTCCCCAACTTTCAAAAGGTTGAAGCTGTTCATACACATGACTACAATCTGCATAAGTAGGAACACATGAATGGCCAGCTAGGACAGCAACAGGAAATTGAGAGGTCACCTTGGTCCCTGAGAGGTCATCTTTACTCTGAAACTGCACAAAGTTGAATGGCTGCAGATTTATAGTCAATATGTCGCCCACTTGATAATACCTCTCATTGAATTGAACTGTTCCGCTGAAGATGATGGTGACTGTTGTTAAAAATTCACTTGCTAGAACACCAAACTGTGTAGAATGGCTTGAAGGTCCATTGGTAGGGGTAATTATGTAATATACAGTTCCCCACTGATCAACTGGGTAAATCAAAGCAACATCTCCACTGGTTTCCTTAACGTTGCGGGACATCACAGTGATATCCTGATCAGATTTAATGATGGCGCCACATGGACATATTCCAGATCCTCTGTTCTCTGAAGCTGGTGGAAGTTGAACTGTTACTGTTTCTCCTTTTGCAACTGTGACATACTTCTTGAAATTGGAGTTACTGATGGAGACAGTTACTGTGGTGGAAGGTGCAGTTCCAGTGAACAGGAAATCCCTTGAAGGGCTGCCATTGGAGAATGAGTTATCCATAAACGCCGTAACAAAGTATTTTCCATGTGAGGGTCTCCTTAGGCCTATAAATGAAGCTTGTAGTTAGAATTATACTTAAAGGGACTCTTTTCATCTGATGCTACTGCCTTAAAACCCAAATTGTCAGTGAAGCCTGAGCCTTAAAGGAGTTGTATCATCTCAGATGGTGGGATCAGTGTAAAGTAGGTGTGAGTCCCACCACTGAGATCTGCTTCTATCCCCAGAACAGGGCCCCAAATGTGAATGAAGATTAGCCTAGCATCTGTGTATGAATGGTGTGTATTCAATTCACTTCTATGGATCTTCCAAAAATAGCTGAGTTCGCTCTTGGAACTCCCATAGAACTCCCATAGAAGTGAATGGACAGTATGTTGCAAATGCATGGTGCACTCTTAACTTTTGGAGCTAATCGCATGGTATTTATACACTAAGCTCAATAGTAACACAGTAAGCAACCCACCCTAGTGCCTACTGTGAATAGCCAGGGTGCTCAATTTAAAATCTATTTATTTACATGAGATTGGTTGCACTCCAGAGGCATACTATAGCTATAGGTAAACTAGCCTATTTAGAATGCTAGTGATGGCTCAGGAGATTGTGCAATTTATTTATTCTCTGCTATGTAAAGGGAGTCTGTCAGCAGACCATGCTAAGATGCTGCCAGTACTAGGTAGGGAATGGGTAAAGAGGTACACACACAGCTTTTCAGTGTGCTCTTCTCAAAAGGAGAAGTGTGAATATGAAGCTGCATTCAACTCCCTCCTTTCTGCTTTCGAAAATCTGTAGTGATCTCCTGGTTGGATGACACAACTGTCACTCAGAGCAGAGATGAGAAGCTTAACGCAGAAAGGACAGTACACTTCACAGTGAAGCCTTGCACTAGACACTTGCAAGAGTAGAATCTGTCAGGATCAAAAGCTTCACAAAAGATATGTTGTCCTGCTCTTCCAGACCCTTTCTCTTGCTGTCAGTAGTTTACCACTCTCTCACTACATTTCTTCAAAGTGTCTTCCAGACTATATTATAATATTGATAACCAATCCTCATCAATATCAGTCTGACACGTGGCATCCCCTACAAACAGCTGCATGTAGCAGTTGCTGGCACTAGGACCTAACATACTGTAGTTGATGGAGCTGGAGGAACAGTTCTGTCCACTGTGCAGAGGTTGTGCCAGGTTACTGCAGCTCAACTGCTATTCAAGGCCATACGAATAGATATATTCATGGGGATACATTCATTAACCGCCCCATGACATGTAATGTTCTATTAAAGATGGTGGGTCTTTAAAGATGGTCACCACAGCAAATGGATGCCTGCTGTTTCACACCACAAACTATTGTGCTAAGTGTCTGAGACACCTGAGCTATAGCCTTAGACATCTGAGACATTTGGTCAAATGTGACCATGGCATCTGAGAGGCTGAAAACCCAGAACTTTGTGTTTCCTGGGCAGAAAAGCCTCTCCCAGGTAAAGATTGGTAAAGACGTTCCACTGCAGTAATAAGCCAGGGTGGTACTTGGCTTTTAGGCTAATTACTTGTATATTACAATTCAGGAAAGCAGGTGGTAGCAATAAATTGTAATATACAGTGCCAATCTTTGTACATGGTAATGAATATAATACCATTACTTTATACATATAAATTGCGATCTAATGATTGCAAGTTGGGATCCTCCTGAGGGGTAAAAAAAGTAAAAAAAAAATAATTTCAAAACTAAAAAAATAGATAAAAAGTCACACATTTTTCCCAGAAAGCAAAATAAGTAAACAATTAAAAAATGACATTTATAAGCATTGTTGTGTCAGAAAACGCCCATACTATTAACCACTTCAACCCCCCTAGCTGTAACCCCCTTAATGACCAGGCCACTTTTTTATACTTCTGCACTACACTACTTTCACCGTTTATTGCTCGGTCATGCAACTTACCACCCAAATGAATTTTACCTCCTTTTCTTCTCACTAATAGAGCTTTCATTTGGTGGTATTTCATTGCTGCTGACATTTTTACTTTTTTTGTTATTAATCGAAATTTAACGATTTTTTTGAAAAAAAATGACATTTTTCACTTTCAGTTGTAAAATTTTGCAAAAAAAACGACATCCATATATAAATTTTTCGCTAAATTTATTGTTCTACATGTCTTTGATAAAAAAACAATGTTTGGGCAAAAAAAAATGGTTTGGGTAAAAGTTATAGCGTTTACAAACTATGGTACAAAAATGTGAATTTCCGCTTTTTGAAGCAGCTCTGACTTTCTGAGCACCTGTCATGTTTCCTGAGGTTCTACAATGCCCAGACCGTACAAACACCCCACAAATGACCCCATTTCGGAAAGTAGACACCCTAAGGTATTCGCTGATGGGCATAGTGAGTTCATATAACTTTTTATTTTTTGTCACAAGTTAGCGGAAAATGATGGTTTTTTTTTGTTTTTTTTTCTTCAAAGTCTCATATTCCACTAACTTGTGACAAAAAATAAAAACTTCCATGAACTCACTATGCCCATCAAAAAATACCTTGGGGTATCTTCTTTCCAAAATGGGGTCACTTGTGGCGTAGTTATACTGCCCTGGCATTCTAGGGGCCCAGATGTGTGAGAAGAAGTTTGCAATCAAAATCTGTAAAAAATGACCGGTGAAATCCGAAAAGTGCACTTTGGAATGTGTGCCCCTTTGCCCACCTAGGCTGCAAAAAAGTGTCACACATGTGGTATCGCCGTACTCAGGAGAAGTTGGGGAATGTGTTTTGGGGTGTCATTTTACATATACCCATGCTGGGTGAGAGAAATATCTTGGCAAATGACAACTTTTCCCAATTTTTTTATACAAAGTTGGCATTTGACCAAGATATTTATCTCACCCAGCATGGGTATATGTAAAATGACACCCCAAAACACATTCCCCAACTTCTCCTGAGTACGGCGATACCACATGTGTGACACTTTTTTGCAGCCTAGATGCGCAAAGCGGCCCAAATTCCTTTTAGGAGGGCATTTTTAGACATTTGGATCCCAGACTTCTTCTCACACTTTAGGGCCCCTAAAAAGCCAGGGCAGTATAAATACCCCACATGTGACCCCACTTTGGAAAGAAGACACCCCAAGGTATTCAATGAGGGGCCTGGCGAGTTCATAGAAATTTTATTTTTTTGCATAAGTTAGCGGAAATTGTTTTTTTATTTTTTTTTCTCACAAAGTGTCACTTTCCGCTAACTTGGGACAAAAATTTCAATCTTTCATGGACTCAATATGCCTCTCAGCGAATACCTTGGGGTGTCTTCTTTCCAAAATGGGGTCACATGTGGGGTATTTATACTGCCCTGGCATTTTAGCGGCCCTAAAGCGTGAGAAGTCTGGAATATAAATGTCTAAAAAATTTTACGCATTTGGATTCCGTGAGGGGTATGGGGAGTTCATGTGAGATTTTATTTTTTGACACAAGTTAGTGGAATATGAGACTTTGTAAGAAAGAAAAAAAAAAACAATTTCTGCTAACTTGGGCCAAAAAAATGTCTGAATGGAGCCTTACAGGGGGGGTGATCAATGACAGGGGGGTGATCACCCATATAGACTCCCTGATCACCCCCCTGTCATTGATCACCCCCCTGTCATTGATCACCCCCCTGTAAGGCTCCATTCAGACGTCCGTATGATTTTTACAGATCCATGGATACATGGATCGGATCCGCAAAACACAGACGGACGTCTGAATGGAGCCTTACAGGGGGGGTGATCAATGACAGGGGGTGATCAATAGAAAAAGTAGGAGGCCACAGCAGCATATCCACGAAATCCTCTTTATTCAAACGAGCGCCTCACGACAAGGCATAAAATTAACAGCGACGTTTCGGCTATGACTAGCCTTTATCAAGCATGCTTGATAAAGGCTAGTCATAGCCGAAACGTCGCTGTTAATTTTATGCCTTGTCGTGAGGCGCTCGTTTGAATAAAGAGGATTTCGTGGATATGCTGCTGTGGCCTCCTACTTTTTCTATATATCTTTGGATCACGTTGGATCTGTGACCCCTTGCCCAGCTATTGCAAGACCACTAGAACGCCCTGCACAAGCCGTTTGCTGTGCTGCTCCTGACCCAATTTTCTTCAGGGGGTGATCAATGACAGGGGGGTGATCAGGGAGTCTATATGGGTGATCACCCCCCTGTCATTGATCACCCCCCTGTCATTGATCACCCCCCTGTAAGGCTCCATTCAGACGTCCGTATGTGTTTTGCGGATCCGATCCATGTATCCGTGGATCCGTAAAAATCATACGGATGTCTGAATGGAGCCTTACAGGGGGGTGATCAATGACAGGGGGGTGATCAGGGAATCTATATGGGTGATCACCCCCCTGTAAGGCTCCATTCAGACGTCCGTATGTGTTTTGCGGATCCGATCCATGTATCCGTGGATCCGTAAAAATCATACGGACGTCTGAATGGAGCCTTACAGGGGGGTGATCAATGACAGGGGGGTGATCAGGGAGTGTATATGAGGTGATCACCCCCCTGTCATTGATCACCCCCCTGAAAGGCTCCATTCAGACGTCCGTATGTGTTTTGCGGATCCGATCCATGTACCCGTGGATCCGTAAAAATCATACAGATGTCTGAATGGAGCCTTATAGGGGGGTGATCAATGACAGGGGGGTGATCAATGACAGGGGGGTGATCAGGGAGTCTGTATGGGGTGATCAGGGGTGATCAGTGGTTCATAAAGAGTTAATAAGTGACAGGGGGGTGTAGTGTAGTGGTGTTTGGTGGTACTTTACTGAGCTGCCTGTGTCCTCTGGTGGTCGATCCAAGCAAAATGGACCACCAGAGGACCAGGTAGCAGGTATATTAGACGCTGTTATCAAAACAGCATCTAATATACCTGTTAGGGGTTAAAAAAATCGCATCTCTAGCCTGCCAGCAAACGATCGCAGCTGGCAGGCTGGAGATCCACTCGCTTACCTTCCGTTCCTGTGAACGCGCGCGCCTGTGTGCGCGCGTTCACATGAAATCTCGGCTATCGCGGGAGGACGCGTATATGCGTCCACCCAGAAGAGCAGGGCCGCCGCCAGGACACAATCCTGCGTACGGCGGTCCTGTAGTGGTTAAAGTACAAAGAAGTTGTCCTATATGGTGAATGGTGTAAAGGAAAAAAAATCAACAAAGCCTATTAGACATTTTTTCCATCACGTCACCTCCCCCCAAAAAATTGAATAAAAAGTGATCAAAATTTCATACACAACCCAAAATGGTATCAATAAAAAACTACAGATCGACCTGCAAAAAATGTGCCCTCACACAGCTCCATAGAACTATTAAAAAAAATTATGTGGGTCAGGATATACAGTAGGAATATAGAAAAACAATATAAATGTGGTCCATAAACTGTGGAGGAATTGGATTTTTTTCCAATTCCACCATATTTTGGAATTCGATTCCAGCTTCCCACTACATTCTATGCAATATTAAATGGTGTCATTAGAAAGTATACCTTGACTTCCATAAAACAAGTACTCATATGGCTTTGTGAATGGCAAAAATAAAGAAGCTATGACTCAGTGAAGAACAAACACCCCAAAAAGGAAAATCACTCAGCAAGGGGTTAATACTTATGGTATTGTTTTGCTTTTTTTAACTTACCAAGTCCATTCATCGGCTGATTTCCCCCATATTGAAAAGACCAGGTAGCTATTATTAATTAAAGAAAGGTATTAGTATTATGTGGTCATATGTCCTGTTAACAGCACTCCATGTGGTCAGGCTGGATATTGCAAGTTATATACATTACCTGTTGACCCTGGAGTTCCTCTATTTAGATCTGAAAGAAAAACACATTTTGTTGGCCACCAACTGGAGATTTAAAGTTGATTTTGAAACATGCATTTCTTTTATATTACACAACAAAACTGAATGGAAATACATATTTACATCTGATATTGTTCTCCTTTTCCTTTAAAGTCAAGGAAATAGGTGATAGATCGATAGATAGATAGATAGATAGATAGATAGATAGATAGATAGATAGATAGATATCTGTCATCCCACATCCCTACTCCTGTTATCCTCAAAACTACTTGAGCAACATGTCTACTTTAAAATAACTTAGCACTTCTTATCTCACTCCCTTTTGATCCGGCAACAGTCTGACTTCCAACCACACTACTCAACTGAAACTGCCCTCACCAAATTCACCAACGATCTGCTAACTGCCAAGAGAAATGACATTACTCCAGCCTCCTCCTTCTCCTGGACCTGTCTTCTGACCTTGACACAGTTAAAACCTCACTTTGTTACACACTCTCATCCCTTGACTTTCCAAAGGACAGTAAAAACTGAATTTATCCTCCCCCCACCTCAGCCCCCCAACAGACCTATATATGACAGTCAATGGCTACATGCTCTTCCTGGTCCCACAAGTCAGCTGCCTTGGTGTAAGCTTTGGTTCTTCCTTGTGTAAACCAATACTAAAGTATTATTATGTCGGTGTATGTCAAGTTGACAGCACTCCTATTGATCAGGCACGGTACTGCAAGTAAAGCTCACAAATAATTTACATATATGACCTATATATTTGTATACGTTACCTGTTGACCCTGGAGTTGCTCCCTTTATATCTAAAAGAAAAACAGGTTTTATTAGCCACCGACTGGAGAGTCAAAACTGGTTTTCAAACATGCCTGTTTTGTTTTATAATACACTGCAATACTGAATATAATTATATATTTCCATCTGATATTGGTCTCCTATTCATTTAAAGTCAAGAGAAAAAATAGTACAGATAACTTCATCATCTCTGGAATCTTTAGTTAATCTCAATAATAGATGATAGATAGATGGATAGATAGATAGATAGATCATACTTTGCTAAGAGATTCAGATTAAACTTGTTAACTTTGTCTAGAAAATGTGGGTGTACAACATGCTCAGCACACTGGGGGTCCCTTCCCCCCTTTCTACTGCTCCTCCACTAAGTGTTTGGAACCTGGGTCTGTGTTTGATGATGCAGCCTCAGTGATAGATTTAGTTAGCGTGATCTGCAGAAGGTGCCAAAAGACTTCTATCACACCCAGGAAATTCTACAACCCCTGTGGGAGTACTGGAGTTCTCCCCTTTTTCTAGAGCTCCCTGGATGTTCAGGGAGGTTGGCAGAAATAATATAGAAGGATAGGTAGACAGATAAAAGAAAAAAAAAACGAGCAACACAATCATCATACAATAACAGAGTGCAACTCTTCAATAGGCCTCTGATCCAGTGTTTTTCTTTGTAAGCAGCAACAAATAGTAATATTTTCCTCAAAAGTACTTGGACAACATGCTGTCCACTTTAAATTGTCCTTCCACCTGTTTTCTTGTTCCCTTTTTTTACGGCTACAGTTTGGCTTCCAACCCTACCACTCAACTGAAATTGCGATAATCAAATTCACCAATGATCTGCTACCTGCCAAGAAAATTACATTACTCTGGCCTTCTCCAACTCCCGAACCTCTCTTTTATGTTACACACTCTCTCATTTCTTGGCATCACTGACTTGTGCGTCTCCTGGGGCCGTGAAAACAGAATTTTTTCATGAAGAAAAAAAGAATGTATCTTTCCCCCATTTAACTCAGCCCCCCAACAGACCTATCTATCTCAGTCAATGGCTCCATGCTCTGCTTGGTCCCACAAGTCTTGTGGTAAGCTTTGATTCTGCTCTGCCCTTCAAACCACACATCCATTCCTTTTCCACCACTTGCAGCCTTCAACTCTAAAGTAGCTCTCAGATCCACACATTCCTCAACCAGGAGTCTGCAAAAATGCTTGTACATGCCCTCATCATCTCCTGCCTAGACTACTGTAGCAACTTTCTCTGTTGCCTTTCATCTAACACTCCGACCCCCTTCTAATCAATCTTTTACTCTGAAAATATGTATTTATGGTGTTGCATTCGTTAATATTCACAGCAATTTTTATTTTTTATTTTTGACTTGCCAAGTCCATTCACTGGCTGATTTCCCCCAAATTGAAAAGACCAGCTACCTATTATTAAGTAAAGAAAGGTATTAGTATAATGTGGACAAATGTCCCATTAACAGCACTCCATGCAGTCAGGCAGGGTACTGTATGTAAAGCTCATCAATAATTTTTATATATGACCTATATATTTATATACCTGTTGACCATGGAGTTCTTCCATTTATATCTGAATGAAAAACAGTTTTTGTTGGCCACTTACTAGATATTCAAAACTAATTTTGAAGCATGCAGTTTTTTTTATATTACACTAGAAAACTGAACAGAACTATATCTTACTCTCTTCAGCCACACGCGGTCTATACGTAATCCATCCCCATATGTATTTCAATATGTTTGTATATTACATATGTTCTTTGCTATGCTATGTCATGTATACTGTAATATGTATATATTCACCTCACAGTAAGCATTGTTATTTTCTTGTTATAGTTTTACTCTGACCCTTTTAATAAAAGCTGTAACTCATTCCCCTGTCAACATGTGAGGGTGGCAGAACATATAGACTTTACCTGTACCTGTTGGCCCCGGAATTATTCCCATTAAATCTGAAAGAAAAACTGATTATATTGGCCACGGTCTGAAGTTTTAAAATTGATTTTGAAATCTGCACTTTATATATTATAAGTTTAAACAGTACAGATAACTTTTCCATCTTCAGAATCTTCACTTTATCTCAATCAGTAATAGAGATGATAGAGATGATTGATTGATAGATAGATAGATAGATAGATGTGATTCCCTGCCCCTGGCCACAAAGCACTAAAGGGAAGGTGAGCCCAAGCTAAACTCTTGCACCAAGGCCCGAGAGCCTTTAGCTATGCCCCTGCCCTACACGTATATCGGTGGAGAGATCGATCCTCTGTCAGGATAACCCCAGGACCATCACTATCGGGGGGGGGGTGGATATTATGCTTTTTTAGGCAGGGCCTTATTGCGGTCAGATTTAAGGATCTTCCCTGGTATGTCTGCATTGCATCTGCTGAAAACTGTTCCGCCCAGCTTTCCTCAAGTTTAATTGTTTAGCTTCCATCTTCCCTGGTTTATAACCCAGCATATTCATCCATATATACTATTTTCTGCAAGTGTAAAATCATTTAGATGTTTTACCAATTGCCCGGATGTGATTTATGTCACTGTTGTAATGTCTGTGATATGAAATTATTTTATGGCCCATCCAGATCCTTAGCTCTGTTTGTTTAGGTACATATAGCATTTCCTCTCATATGTCTTGTTTAAGTGATTGATTGATTAATTAGCTAAATTACCCCTAGTTCTATGATCACTCGCCCTAGAAAAGTAGACACAGTGTAAGAGGAAGCACTCGCAGGGGTCAGCACGAGCCGAAAGCACCATCTTTGCCAAAATGCCATATTGCCTAAGTGCCCAGCAGTTAATCATGGCAGTTAGTCAGGGCAGGAGACGGAGATGCTATGTGATCTACTCAAACAAAGTGAAATACAGCACGGGTACGTTGCAGTATTGTTTCATCCAGTTTTTTGCTAAAGTTCTCATTGTTGCCGATGTCTACTTTCAAAATGAGCCACAACTTCTGTCCCTTCTTTCTACATCAGCGCCTCCCTCCATCCATCACTCATGTTCAGTTTACATACACTCTTTACTCTCATACATCACCCAGACCCATCTTCTTCCATGGTGCAGTATAAAAACACTCTTGCAAATCATTCAACCACTCGTGTCTCTTTCTATTATCCTGCTACTAGCTGCGGGGGATATTTCCCCAAACCCAGGCCCTCCCTATCTTGACAACTTCAGCTTCTCATCTGCCACGCATAGAAACCCTGAAAATCTTAGTAGGCATACTACTTTCTCCTCAGTGCATGTTTGAAGTCATTCCCCCGTACCCTATCTAACATTCCCCTCTTTTAAAATCCATACCATCAGACTCCTCTGCTCATTCCCTTTGCAAGTTGCAGTTGTCTACCATCCATTAGGCTTGCACCACCAATTCCTGGATCATTTTGCTGCTTGGCTTCCTCACTTCCTATCTTCTGAATCACCAACACTTATTATAGGAGATTTTAATATTCCCATTGATGATCCTATCTCCCTATCAGCCTCTCACTTTCTTTCTAAAACATCCTCTCTTGGCCCATCACAACTTACTTCTTCTACCACAAACGGACAGGGCAGTACACTTAATCTAGTCTTCTTCCATCACTGCTCAGTCTTAAACTTTATTAACTAATCCTTCCCACTTTCTCACCACAATCTTCTTTCATTTACTATTAAGACCTCTCACTCTTCTCACAACAATCCTACTTTTAGTGTATCATTCGCCGGCTCTACTTCTTCTCCTCTTCCTCTTGATATTGGAGTTTCTCAGGGTTCTGTTTTAGGTCCTCTACACTTCTCTCTGTTTTGGACAGACTCTCAGTAGATTTGGCTTTCAGTACCATCTCTATGCTGACGACACCCAACTATATACTTCATCCCCTGACATCACCCCTGCTTTACCCTAAAACACCAGTAACTGTAAAAAAACAATATTACTACTCCTGATTTTCTCAAAACTGTACTTGAACAACAAGTCCACTTTGAATTATTTTGCCTCCTCTCATCTCACTCCTTGTTTGACCGGCTACAGTCTGGCTTGTGACGCCACCACTTAACTAAAGCTGCCCTACCAAATTCACCAACGATCTGCTAACTGCCAAGACAAATAACATTACTCTGTCCTCCTCTTCCTCCTCCAGGACCTGTCCTCTGCCTTTGACACAGTTGACGTCTCCCTTCTGTTACGCACTCTCCCATCCTTTGGCATTTCAGACTTGGCCATCTCCTGTGGCCAAGTGAAAACAGAAATTATCTTCTCCCCACCTCAGTCCCCCAACAGACCTATCTGTCACAGTAAATGGCTTCATGCTCTTCTCTGGTCTCATAAGTCAGCTGTCTTTGGGCAAACTTTGATTCTGATTTGCATTATTAATACTAAAGTATTATTATTATTATGTGTGTATATGTCCAGGTAAAAGCGCTCCAATTGGTCAGGCAGGGTACTGCAAGTAAAGCTCACAAATCATTTATATACAAGATATATATATTTATAAACGTTACCTGTTGACCCTGGAGTTCCTCCCTTTATATCTGGAAGAAAAACAGGTTTTATTGGTCACCAACTGGAGGTCCCTGCCCCATTTCTTCTGCTCCTCCACTATGTGCTTGAAACCTGGGTCTGTGTTTGATGATGCAGCCTCAGTGCCAGACCTAGCTAGCAGTTGATCTGCAGGAGGTGCCACTTCTGTGACACCCGGGGAATACTACAACTCCAGTGGAAGCAATGGAGGTCTCCCCTTTGACTTGGGCTCCCTGGATGCTTAGGGAGATTGGCAAAAATGATATAGAAAGAGATACAAAAAAAACTGAGAAACGAGCAGCCCAATCAGCAGACAATAACAGGGTGCAGCTCCTCAATAGGCATCTGAACCAGTGTATTTATTTGTAAGCAGCAACAAACAGAAATACTTTCCTCAAAAGTACTTAAGCAACATGTTGACCACTTTGAATTATCCTCCCACCTCTTATCTTGCTCCCTTTTTGACCAACTACAGTCTAGCTTCTGACCCTACCATTCAACTGAAACTGCCCTGACCAGATTCACTAGTGAACCGCTAACTGCCAAGACAAATTACATTACTCTGACCTTCTCCAACTCGTGGACCTCTCCCTTCTGTTACACTCTCTCTCGCTCCTTGGCGTCATAAACTTGTTCATCTCCTGGGGCCAAGTGAAAACAGAATTTATCTTTTTCCCATCTAACTCAGCTGCCAACAGACCTATCTATCACAGTCAATGGCTCCATGCTCTGCTTGGTCTCAGAAGTCAGTTGTCTTGTGGTAAGCTCTGTCCTTCAAACCACACATCAAAGTCTTTTCCACCGCCTGCAGCCTCCAACTCAAAAGTAGCTCTCAGATCCACACATTTCTCAGCCAGAAGTGTGCAAAAATGCTTGAACATGCCCTCATCATCTTCTGCCTAGACTACTGCAACAATTTTCTCCTTCTCCAACTTACTTCTATCTAATACTCTGGGGCCCTTCTAATCAATCTTTAACTCTCAAAATATGTATTTATGGTGTTGCATTAATTAATATTTGCAGCATTGTCTTTTTTAAAAACTTACCAAGTCCATTCGCCGGCTGAATTCCACCAAATTGAAAAGACCAGGTACCTATTATTAAGTAAAGAACGGTATTTAGTATTAGGTGGACATATGTCCTTTAAACAGCACTCCATGTGGTCAGGCAGGGTATTACGAGTAAAGCTCACCAATCATTTAGATTTATTATGAAAACTACCTATAGACTACATATTGTAAACGTGTGGTGCTGTTAACAACCACCAATTTCTGTGATGAATGGATAGCTAGATAGATAGATAGACAGATTACTAAATTATTAGTAATATGTGGGTATATGTCCTGTTAACAGCACTCCAATTGGTCAGGCAGGGTACTGCAAGTAAAGCTCACCAATCATTTACATACATGACCTATATATTTATATACTTTACCTGTTGACCCTGGAGTTCCTCCCTTTATATCTGAAAGAAAAATAGGTTTTGTTGGCCACCGACTGAAGATTCAAAACTGATTTTGAAGCCTGCATTTTTTTATTACACTAGAAAACTGAACAGAACTACATCTTACTCCTACCCTCATCCTCCACATGTTTATATATTACATATTCTCTTTGCTATGTTTTGTCCTTTATAATGTGATATGTATATATTCGCCTCATAGTAAGCATTGTTATTTCTTGTTATAGTTTTACTCTGATCCTTTCAATAAAAACTGTAAAGGACCCCAGCATCTACCTCAGTGCCATGTCAACTCATTCTCCTGTCAACGTGTGATGGTAGGGAAAATAAACCCCAAAAATTCACGGATTACATTCCGGAGGGCTAAAACTCTAAAAAGCATTCTGGCACCCTCCTGTCCTAAACTGAACGGTACTACAAAGGTAAATGAAAGATTAGTCAATTCCATCAAACAAACAGTAGGATCATATAAATGTGGCCACAAGAGATGCAAGTGTTGTTCTAACATCAGTGACAAAGTGAAAAAAATAACCACCCTAACGTCTGGTGAAAAAATTCCTTTATGAGACCGAAAGGACTGTAGTTAAGACAACATCATCTACATGTTAGAATGTCCATGTGGTCTCTAGTATATTGGACGGACTACACAGAGCGTAAGAGATAGGATCAACTCCCATCACTCAAATATAAATAAAAAATACATGAAACATAGTGTTTCAAGATTTTTTGCACAGATCCATTTAGGTGACCCTATAAACTTAAAGATTACCCAAATTGAATGGGTCCCACAATAGTTCCAAACCCTGTGCAGAAAAGAGATGTATTGGATGTATTGCTTTAATTTCCTCACTCATTTTGGCCTAAATGAAACACTAGAATACAATAACTACTAAATAATATTTAAATAACCATCTATTTATCTATGTATCCATCTATTGACTACATTTTAACTTAATGTATTCATCTTTCCTGTGCCCAATGGTATTTGAATGTGTTCCTTTTGTCTAATCTGCTCTATTAACATGTTTTTTAACCTAGGTCTTTATATATTTTATTATTCCCATATATGTTATTATTATTATTGGTATTAAGATATATAGATATCCTCTTATATGTATTTATTCTGACACATCTATTGATGAATATATCTTATTGATATACAGTTTTTTTTTTTATTCTACTGCCTTTTAGTCCAGATTGCTCTCTCTCTCTCTCTCTCTCTCTATATATATATATATATATATATATATATATATATATATAAATATATATATATATTTTTTTTTTTATATATATATATATATATATATTCTTTTTTTATTTTTCCAAGATATATGCATTTTTTCCCCAAACTTTTTTGCCTCTGGCCAGCATATGCCACAGGAAGTGACCTCACAAGTCTAAGCCCACCTCTTCCTAAGCAATTGCCTATTTATATGTTAGTTTTTATGTGTATGTATGCTTGTATATCTTGCTCCTGAGGAAGGAGATTTATTTACTTCCCTGAAATGCATCAAGCTAATTTTAATTGGAATAAAGCAACCTTCTGGTGCTACATTCTGTGAGGTCCCTGTCTTACCACTCTGGGATAAGGAATCCATTACATCCATTAGCTCAATTCAGAATAATGGAGTGAAAAAGTAAAAAAAAAATCCGCAATCGCTTAAACAGCGCAAACATTTGCGACTTTTATTGGCTCTGCACTATGCTCACCAGTTTTCTGAAAGTGGGCATGTTTTCTTTAGTGTTGAGCGCGAATATTCGAATTGCGAATTTTTTTCTCGAATATCGCAATTTCGAGATTTCGCGAATATTTAGAATATCGTTCTATATATTCGCGAATTCGAATATTCGTTTTTTTATTATTATTATATTTTTTTCTTCCCCACTTCTCTAAAGTTGTTCTTACCTGTCCTTTGGATTCCTGGCTTCCTGGCTGCTCCAGTCAGTGGCGTTTTCAACTTACTGCTATATTCCATATTAGCTAAATTACAATCTAATCTATATGTGTATTTTACGAAATTTCGCAAATTGCGATGCGAGTAATATAATACGAAATAATCGCATGAAGATTTCAACTTAGCACTGCTATATTCCATATTCTAGCCTAATATGGAATATAGCTGTGCTAAGTTAGCACTGCTATATTCCATACTAGGCTAGAATATGGAATATAGCAGTGCTAAGTTGAAATCTTCATGCGATTATTTCGTATTATATTACTCGCATCGCAATTTCGACTTTTGCAAATGTTCTTAATATTGCTCTAACTTCGTCTCTTAGAATATTACGAATATTCTAAAAGACGAAGTTAGAGCAATATTACGAAATTTCGTAAAATACACATATAGATTGTAATTTAGCTTATATAGTGCTATAATCCCTTTTTTTCCTCAAATTTTTTTTGCCTCTTCTGAACTTAAGTTTTGTAAAATATGTACACTATTAAAAAATATTACTATAGCAGTATATTAGCTTAAATACAATCTATGTGTATTTTACGAAATTTCGTAATATTGCTCTAACTTCGTCTTTTAGAAATTTCGTAATATTGCTCTAACTTCGTCTTTTAGAATATTCGTAATATTCTAAGAGTCGAAGTTAGAGCAATATTAAGAACATTTGCAAAAGTCGAAATTGCGATGCGAGTAATATAATACGAAATAATCGCATGAAGATTTCAACTTAGCACTGCTATATTCCATATTCTAGCCTAGTATGGAATATAGCAGTGCTAACTTAGCACAGCTATATTCCATATTAGGCTAGAATATGGAATATAGCAGTGCTAAGTTGAAATCTTCATGCGATTATTTCGTATTATATTACTCGCATCGCAATTTCGGCTTTTGCAAATGTTCTTAATATTGCTCTAACTTCGTCTTTTAGAATATTACGAATATTCTAAAAGACGAAGTTAGAGCAATATTACGAAATTTCGTAAAATACACATAGATTGTATTTAAGCTAATATACTGCTATAGTAATATTTTTTAATAGTGTACATATTTTACAAAACTTAAGTTCAGAAGAGGCAAAAAAAAATTAGAGGAAAAAAAAGGGATTATAGCACTATATTAGCTAAATTACAATCTATATGTGTATTTTACGAAATTTCGTAATATTGCTCTAACTTCGTCTTTTAGAATATTCGTAATATTCTAAGAGACGAAGTTAGAGCAAATCACAAAATTTCGTAAAATACACATATTAGCCTAGCCATAGTCAATTAGCATAGGAATGTTGCCTTATACTATCAAGATAAATAATCGCAATACGCGAAAAAAAAATTCGGATATTATTCGCGATAATTGGAATAATTACGAATATTCGATTTCGACGAATATAACACGAATATTCATTCGAATATTCGCGAAATATCGCGAAATCGAATATGGCACCTCCCGCTCATCACTAGTTTTCTTATGTAAATTAATCTCTAGACAGATTTACAATTGCGACTATTTAATAAGTCGCAAAAAAGTCACAAATTACACTCCAGTGAGGACCATGCTTATCTTATGCGACTTTATAATAGAACATGCGACTTTTTTGTAAAGACGTGTGACTTTTGTAAAGCTGCTTACTGATGGATAAACTGCTATCGTTAAACCACATTTAATACAGTCTTAAAGGGCCGATCATAAATCTGACTTGGCTAAAACTGACTGGAGTGAGCTGTCAGAGTAATGATAAATCTGGCACATAGACTTTACCTGTTGGCCACGATATTCCTCCCTTTATATCTGGAGAAAAAAAAAGGTTTTATTGGCCACTCGTCTGAAGCTTTTTAATTGATTTTGAAACCTGCATTTTTTATATTACACAACAATACCGAATAGAATTATATTATTACATCTGATATTGGTCTCCTTTTCCTTTAAAGTCAAGATAAGAAACAGTACAGATAATTTCATCATCTTCATAATCTTCAGTTTATTTCAATCAGAAATAGAGATGATTGATAGATAGATAAATAGATAGAGAGAGAGAGATAGAAAAAGCATAGCTAGTAGTTGATTTGCCGGAGATGCCAAGAGACTTCTGTGGCATCCAGGAAATTCTACAACACCTGCAGGAGTACTGGAGGTCTACCCTTTTACTGGAGCTCCATGGAAGTGTTGGAAGAATTATAAAGATAGATAAACAGACAGGCAGATGCAAAAAATTTAAAAATTATCAGAAAATCTGCAAGAAATAGCATGCTGCAGCTCCTCAACAGACCTTTGGCACAGTGTCTTTCTAAGTAAGCAGAAACAATTTGAGGCAGCAGTTACACCTTTGGCTTAAGGGAAGGGGTTAGGTCCAAAAAAGTCATGGGGGGTTTCTGTTTTAATTTTTGCATGAAGCAGCATGAAGGCTATGTGATTCCCTGCCACTGGCCTTTAATAACTGAGGGAAGGGGGCCCCAAGCTGTACTTTTGCACCAGGGCCCATGAGCCTTTAGCTATGTCCCTGACCTACACATATATCAGTGGAGGATAACCCCAGGACCATCTAGAAGGTTCCTGACACTGGACCATCCCTATCGGGTCAGCCACGCTGTTTTTGTGGGCAAGGCCTTAGTACATTAGGGTCAGATTTAGATCATGAACCCCGCACTTCTGCCCTTGATTTATATGTATATTAACTATGGTGGATTTTGATTTAATTTGATATCTCTAATAAGGTTATATTTTATATGGGGGTGGGAATGTGATATATATATGTGTGTGTGTTCAGAAAGCAGCAGAGGTAAGTGTACCTGTCTTGACCTCGAGTGCAGTCATGAGGATGCTGGTGAAGCAGATTGAACTGCTGACTACACCATGAACCAGCAATGGATTCCTGGCACTGGGCCGTGTTGGATTGAGAGCTGCCACTTGGAGTAGAGATACCATAGCCTTGAACAACACAAGTGGTTACGGACAACTTACTGCATGTGCTTAAGACTATAATGTGGGTAGGCACTGATGTCCTCGCTGAATTAAGTTACTGATCTGAGACTGTGACCCAACCAGGTGGGCTCTATAACCAACAGCTATGGATTCTACTAAGGACTGTGTATGGTGACTGAGTATGTACTGTGAGCTGCTCTGTGGTCTGGATAAAGAGATTGTTCTATTGATGTCTTACAGCTGACAAATGTCTATGGATTTATTGTGAAAATATAGATAACGTGCTGATGCTATTAACAACCACCTATCTCTGCGATAGACAGACAGCTATCACCTTCACCACATATCACTACTCCCGCTTTCCTGAAAACTACAACATGTCCAGTTTGAATTGTTCTCCCTCCTCTCATCTCACTCTCTTTTTGACCGGCTACAGTCAGACTTCCAACCCCACCAGTCAACGGAATCTTCACTACCAATATCAGTAACGATCTGTTAACTGCAAAGACAACTGGCATTACTCCAGCTTCCTCCTCCTGAACTTGTCCTCTAGCTTGGACATAGTTGACCCCTTCCTTCTGTTACACACTCTATCATTGTTTGGCTTTACAGACTTGGATGTCCAAGTCTGTAATACCAAGTAAAAACAGAATTTATCTTTCCCCCATCTAACTCAGCCCCCAAGAGACTTATCTATCACAGTCAATGACTCCATGCTCTCTTTCTGGTCCCATAATTCGGCTGTCTTGAGGCAAGCTTTGATTCTGTTAGTATTATGTGGACATATGTCCTGTTAACAGCGCTCCAATTGGTCAGGCAGGTTACTACCAGAAGAGCTTACTGATTATTTTATACATGTTATACATGCATTTTATACATATTAATAGACATTACCTGATGACCCTGAATATCCTCCTTTTATATCTGAAAGAAAAACTGGTTTTATCGGCCACTGACTGGAGATTCAAAATTGTTTTTTAAACATGCATGTTTTTTTTTTTAATATTACACAACAGTACTGAATGTAATTACATATTCCCATTTGATATTTGTCTCTTTTTCCTTTAAAGTCAAGAGAGCAAATAGTACAGATAACTTCATCATCTTCAGAATCTTCAGTTAATCTCAATAATAAAGATAATAGATGATAGCTAGATAGATAGATAAATAGATAGATAGATAGATAGATAGATATAGATATAGATATAGACAGCTGTCGCCCCATATTACTACTCCTGTTTTCCTCAAAATACACTTCAACAACAAGTCCACTTTTAATTCTCTTGCAACATCTCATCTCACTTTATGCTTGACCGGCTACACTCTCGCTTCTGACCCCACCACTCAACTGAATCTACCCTACCAAATTCACCAACGATCTGCTAACTGCCAAGACAAATGGCATTACTTTGTCCTTCTCCTCCAGGACCTGCCCTCTGCCTTTGACACAGCTGACCTCTACTTTCTGTTACACACTCTCTCATCCTTTGGCATTACAGAGTTGGCCATCTCATGTGGCCAAGTGAAAATAAAATTTATCTTCCCCCCACCTCAGCCCCTCAACAGACCTATCTATCACAGTCAATGGCTCCATGCTCTCTCTTCTGTTACACTCTCTCATCCTTTGGCATTACAAAATACAGTAAAAAACAAAATTCATTTTTCCTCCATCTAACTCAGTCCCCAACAGACCTATC
Source organism: Bufo gargarizans (assembly GCF_014858855.1). Taxonomy (NCBI): domain Eukaryota; kingdom Metazoa; phylum Chordata; class Amphibia; order Anura; family Bufonidae; genus Bufo; species Bufo gargarizans. The sequence goes on from NC_058081.1 coordinate 712,820,184, forward strand.
AATCACAGTCAATGCCATGCTCTCTCTGGCCCATAAATCAGCTGTCTTTGGGTAAGCTTTGATTCTACTCTGTATTACTAATAATAAAGTATTATTATTATTATGTGGATCTATGTCCAGTTAACAGCACTCCAATTGGCCAGGCAGAGTACTGCAAGTAAAGCCCACAAAATATTTATATACCAGATATTTATATACGTTACCTGTTGTCCCTGGAGTTCCTCCCTTTATATCTGAAAGAAAAACAGGTTTTACTGGCCACCGACTGGAGATTCACAATTGATTTTCAAACATGCCTGTTTTATTTTATAATACACAACAATACTGAATAGAATTACATATTTCCATTTGATATTGGTCTCCTTTTCCTTCAAAGTCAAGAGAACAAATAATACAAATAACTGCATAATCTTCAGACCCTTCAGTTTGTTAATCAATAATAGAGATGATGATAGATAAATAGAACATACTTTGATAAGAGATTCAGATTTAACTTGTTAAAATGTGGCTGTACAACATGCTCCACACACTCGGGGGCCCCTCCCCCCTTTCTATTGCTCCTCCACTATCTGTTTGGAACCTGTGTCTGTGTTTGATGATGCAGCCTCAGTGCCAGACCTAGCTAGCAGCTGATCTGCAGAAGACGCCAAAAGACTTCTGTGACACTCAGGAAATTCTCCAACACCTGTGAGATCACCGGAGGTCGCCCCTTTTTCTGGAGCTCCCTGGATGTTCAGGGAGAATGGCAAAAATGATATCGAAAGAAAGGTAGACATGAAAAATTAGGAACACAATCAGTAGACAATAACAGGGTGCACCTTTTTAATAGGCCTCTGACCCAGTGTTTTTCTTTTTAAGCAGCAACAAATAGTAACACTTACCTCAAAACTACTTGAACAATATGTCCACTTTGAATTGGCCTCCAACCTATTAACTTGCTCCCTTTTGACCGGCTACAGTCTGGCTTCGGACCCTACCAGACAACTGAAACTGCCTTGACAAAATTCAGTAACTATCTGCTAATTGCCAAAACAAATTACATTACTCTGGCTTTCTCAAACTCCTGGACCTCTACTTTCTGTTACATACTCTCTTGTTTCTTGGCATTACAGACTTGTCCTTGGGCCAAGTAAAAACTTAAATTATTATGGAGAAAACAGAATCTATCTTTGTCTTGTGGTAAGCCCTGATTCTGCTCTGCCCTTCAAACCACACATCCAAGCCTTTTCCACCGCCTGCAGCCCGCCAATCTTTAACTCTAAATAGTTGTATTTATGGTGTTAAATTCATTAATATTAATAGCATTGTGTTTTAGAACTCACCAAGTCCATTTGTCGGCTGATTTCCTCCAAATTGAAAAGACCAGCTACCTATTATTAAGTAAAAAAAGGTATTAGTATTATGTGGACATATGTCCTGTTAACAGCACTCCATGTGGTCAGGCAGGGTACTGCACGTAAAGCTCACCAATCATTTACATACATGACCAATATATTTATATACGTTACCTGTTGACCATGGAGTTCCTCCATTTATATCTGAAAGAAAAACAGGTTTTGTTGGCCACCGACTGGAGATTCAAAACTGAATTTGAAGCATGTATTTTTGTTTATATTACACTAGAAAACTGAACAGAACTACATCTTACCCTCATCTGCCACACGCGGCCTATACATTATCCATCCCCATACGTATTTCATTACTATGTAATGTATACTGTGATATGTGTATATCTCCTCATATTAAGCATTGTTATTTTCTTGTTATAGTTTTACTCTGATCCTTTCAATAAAAGCTGTAAAGGACCCCAGCGTCTACCCGAGTGCAATGTCAACTCATTCTCCTGTCAACGTGTGAGGGTGACAGAACATATAGACTTTACCTGTCGGGCCTGGAATTCTTCCCTTTATATCTGAAAGAAAAACTGGTTTTATTGGTCACTGTCTGAAGATTACATTTTTATTTTATTTTTATATTACACAACAATACTAAATAAAATTATATGTTTTTCATCAGACATTGGTCTCCTTTAACTTTGAAGTCAAGGTTACAATCAGTACAGAACACTTCACCATCTTCAGACTCTTTAGTTTATCTGATTCAGGAATAGAGATGATAGAAAGAAAGAAAGATAACATAGCTAGTAGTTGATCTGCAGGTGCCAAGAGACTTCTGTGGCATTCTGGAAATTCTCCAACACCTGCAGGAGTACTGGAGGTCTACCCTTTTACTGGAGCTCTGTAAATGGTCTTGGAGTGTTGGAAGAATTATATGGATAGACAGATGGGCAGATGCAAAAAAACTCTAAAATAAGTAGAACTTTTGCAGGAAATAGCAGGCTGTAGCTTGCTATTCTTACTTTTGTAGTAAGAATAAATAAATTGAGGCAGCAGTTACAACTCTGGCTGGAGGGAAGGGGTTAGGTCAAGAATTTGGCATGGGGGGTGGCTATGTCCTTCCCTGCCCCTGGCCACAGAGCACTAAGGGAAGGGGAGTCCAAGGAAAACTCTTCCACCAAGGCCCATGAGCATTTAGCTATGCCCCTTCCCTACACGTATAGCGGTGGAGAGATCTAGCCGCTGTCAGGATAACCCTAGGACCATCTAGGAGGTTCCTGACACTGGATAATCCCTATCGGGTTGCTATTATGCTTTTGTAGGCAGGGCCTTATTGCGTTAGGGTCAAATTTAAGGATCTTCCCTGGTATGTCTGCATGCTGAAAATTGCTCCACCCAGCTTTCACCAAGTTTAATTGTGCAGCTTCTATGTTCCCTGTTATATAACCCAGCATATTGATCCATGTATAAAATTTTCTGCAAGTGTGCTATCATTTTGTTTAGTGCTTTAAATGTTCTACCAATTGCCTGGGTGTGTTTTATGTGAGTGAGCTTGTGATCTGTAATGATTTTATGGCCCATCCAGATCCTTAGCTCTGTTTGTTTACCTACATATAATATTTCCTCTCATATGTCTTGTTTAAGTGATTGATTAATGAGCTAAATTACCCCTAGTTCTATGATCCCTCTCCCTATAAATGTAGACACAGTATAAGGGAAGCACTCACAGGGGTCAGCACGAGCCAAAAGCACCATCTTTGTCAAAGCACCATATTGCCCAGCAGTTAAACATGGCAGTTAGACAGGGCAGGAGACGGAGATGCTATGTGATCTACTCAAATAAAGTGAAACACAGCACAGGTATGTTACAGTATTGTTTCATCCAGTTTTTTGCTACAGTTTTCATAGTGTCCACTGCTTACTTTCAAAATCAACCACAACTGCCACCCTGTGTCCCTTCTCTCCACATCAGCCCCTCCCTCCTTCCCTCACCCATGGTCAGTTCACATACACTTTTTACCCTCTTGCATCACGGAAACCCATCTTCCTCCATGGTGTAGTATTCAAAACACCCTTACAAATCATTCAACCACTCACTGTCTCTTTCTATTCTCCTGCTACTAGCTGCAAGGAATATTTCCCCAAACCCTGGCCCTCCCTATATTGCCAACTTCAGCTTCTCATCTGCCACACATAAAAATGAAAATCATATTAACTTTTCCTGTACCTCTTCTCCAGCCTCTTTTAACTGTGCACTCTGGAACGCACAGTCGGTTTGTCACAAACTCTCCACAATCCTTGACTATTTCCTCTCACACTTTCTGAACTTGCTGGCACTTACAGAAACCTGGCTTCAACATTCTGACACTGCTTCCCCTGCTGCCTATGGTGGATTTCACTTCTCCTATACTCCCAGACATAATGACAGGCATTGTAGAGGAGTAGGCATACTACTTTCTCATTAGTACATGTTTCAGGTCATTCCCCCTGTACCCTCACCTTCCCCTCTTTTGAAATCCATACCATCAGACTCTTCCGCCTATTCCCCCTGCGATTTTCAATTATCAACCATCCCTCAGGGTCCCCCACCAATTCCTGGTTTACTTTGCTGCTTGACCTCCTCACTTTATCTTTTTAATCATCAACACTTATGGGTAATTTTAATAGCCCCATTGATGATCTTATTTCCCTCATGAGCCTCTCACTTTCTTTCTATAATCTCCTTTCTTTCTTTTTTTTTTTTTTTTAAATTGTTGATTGAGGTGCAATCTCAGTAGCCACAATATCCTTTTTTTTTTTTTTATTTAACTTTTTCTTTATTAATTTTCTCAAAAAACAACACTGTGTACACTTCAATATAACAAAGAAAGGGGGGACGTAATACATCTTCAAATTCATCTCAAAATGTATAATCTTCTTAATATACATTAATAATGGATTCTTGGCCAACCACATTCCCCTGTAAATCAATGTCAATCTATATAGGGGCCCGGGCGGTCTACTCATCTCCCTCCTTCCATAAATAAATAAGAAATTCCTACCCAATCTACCACCCCCCCCCTTCCATTCCCACCCCCCCAGGCCAGGCCACGGCCGTCGCGGGTGCGCTGGGCGACTCCCAACTTCCCTCCAATCTGATTCTTACTATGCCCACAAACACTGTAGAGCATAGAATGTACTTCCACCTGAGTCACCCTTGAATTTCCACCTGTAGTTACACCTAAATTTTATCATATTCGGTCGACAGCTCCACTCCAACCATTCTCCTGCATGAGGCAAGTTTAATATCCTCAAATTCCTTCACTCTGTGCATAAGTCTTTCCCACTCCAGTAGGGAAGGAGGCCTGTCCATAATCCATTTCCTGAGTATTAATACCTTAGCCACCAAGAATCCCTTCAACCAAAAGTTCTGTACACTTTTCAGTGTTCTAGTTTTACACTCCGGGGAAATTATCCCGAGAATAACAAACTCGATGGTTGGAGGGAAGCTATTCTCCGTTAGTAAACCCATGCCCTGAAGTATACTGTGCCAGAAAGTTTTTAAAGCCGGACAGCTCCAAAGCATATGGACATATCCGGCTGCAGGGTGCAGGCATTTCAGGCAACCATATTATTTCCCATCTCCCATTTTGGAGAGGAGATCTGGAGTGAGATATAGCCGATTTAATATTTTAAATTGTGTCAACCGATGTTGACGTGAAAGAGAAGCCTTCTTAATATTTTGATATGCCTCCCGCCACTGTAGAGAGTTGCTTAACCCCAAATCTGCTTCCCATTTACCAACACTCTTAAATTTAAGAACAGTGCTTAATTCCTTTCTAAGTCTAGTGTAAATTTGTGATACCCGAATTTCTTTTCCATACGAATTATAACAAAAAGATAGCAGTATCTGTGACCCCGTTGTTTGAGAAATTTTATGTCGCGTGTATGCAAATGCATGTTCAAGTTGAGCATATCTATACTGACTTATTACCGTGATGGGTGTCTCGTGAAGTATTTCCCCTAAAAGTTTTAATTTGCCAAAACTACAGATATGTGACAGCTTCGTTATCCCTCTCCGAGTCCAATAATTATTATCATTTAGGGCGAGAAATTCATTGAAGAAGGGGTTGTCCCATAATGGGGAGAATTCCTGAGCCTGAGTAATCTGCAGAATAGACTTGGTCTTATTCCATACTTTCTGTAGCATTGAACTTATCGGGCACATGCCTGAGAGACCGGTTTCTAGTGTGCTAAAAGTATTCACTATAGGGTATGTCTGTTGATGGGTAAGGTAAGATAGCAGCATGCCATCTCCCACGTTAATGCACCATTGCAGTTGGGAGACAAGGTAGTATCCCTGAAAGTAAGGTAGACCAAGCCCTCCCTCACTTTCGGCCAAGGACAACCTCCTTTCTTGGCCTATCACAACTTACTTCCTCTGCCATGCATGAAGAGGGCAGTACACTTGATCTAATCTTCTTTCATTACTGCTCAGTCTTAAACTATATTAACTCATCCTTCCCACTTTCTGACCACAATCTTCTTTTACTATTAAGACCTATCACTCTTCTCACAACAATCCTACTTTTAGTTTATCATTCACTGGCTCTACTTCTTCTCCTCTTCCTCTTGATGTTGGGGTTCCTCAGAGTTATGTCCTAGGCCCTCTACTCCTCTTTATCTACATAGCCCCCATTGGACAGACTATCCGTAGATTTGGCTTTCAGTACCATCTATACACTTCACCCAACTATACACTTCATCCACAGACATCACCTCTGCTTTACTACAAAACACCAATAATTGTCTGGCAGCTGTCTCTAACATCATGCTCTTTCAGTATAAAAAAATGAATGTCTTATCTTTTCAAGATCTATTAAACAAGATAATCTTGATATTTCAATTTTGTTCTGCGGTCTTGGAGTTATGTCTGACTCTAATCTTTCCTTTGTTCCCCATATCCAATCATTTGCTTGCTCTTGCCATCTGAAACTCAAGAATATATCTAGAATCCGTCCTTTTATTATAATGGAAGAGCCAAAACTTGTTGTTGCATTGATTCATTATTGTCTTGACTACTGTAATTCATTACTAATTGGTCTCCCTCTCACTAAACTCTCCCCCTTCAGTCTGTCCTAAATGCTGTAGCCAGGCTCATCTATACAGTATGTCCACCCATTATACTAATGCTACTAGCCTGTGCCAGTCACTTCATTGGTTGCCCATCCACCACAGAATACTTCTCACCGTCACCCAAAAAGCTCTCTACAATGCTGCACCTCCATATATCTCCTCCCTCATTTCCATATACCACTGACTTGGCTCTATATTCTGTTAGTGATCTAAAATTAAAATCCTCCATCATTTGTACCTCTCACTCCTTGTACCTCTCACTCCTCGCTTCCTAAACTGGTGGTGGGACTGTGATGGATATATATTTGTCAAGAGAGCTGCAGAGTTAAGTGTACCTGTCTTGACCTCAAGTGCAGTCAAGAGGATCCATGGTTGGAACTAGTCCTGCTGAGAGGAGAAGTGGCAAATCAATTTGAACTGCTAACTACACCATGAACCTGTAATGGATTGCCGCCGCTGGGCCCTGTTGGAGTGAGGTCTGCCATGCGGAGTAAAGATACCATAGTCTTGAACAACAAAAGTGGTTATAGACAACTTACTGCATGTGCTTAAGACTGTAATGTGGGTAGGCATTGATGGCCTCCCTGACAAACGTCTATGGATTTATTGTGAAAATGGATAGATAGATAGATAGATAGATAGATAGATAGATAAACTACTTATAGACAACATATTGAGAACGTGTGGTGCTGTTAACAGCCACCAATCTCTGTGATAGATGGATGGATAGACAGCTGTCACTCCATATCACTACTCCCGTTTTCCTCAAAACTACATTAACAACTCGTCCAGTTTGAATTGTCCTCCCACCTCTTATCTAACTCCCTTTTCGACCTGCTACAGTCCAAATTCGAACCCCACCAGTCAACAGAAAATGACCTACCAAATTCTGTAACAACCTGCTAACTGTCAAGATAAGTGACATTACTCCAGCCTCCTCCTCCTGGACTTGTCCTCCACCATTGAATTAGTTGACCCCTCCCTACTGTTGCACACTCTCTAATTCTTTGGCTTTACAGACTTGGAGGCCCAAACAGAATTTATCTTTCCCCCATCTAACTCAGCCCCCAACAGACCTATCTATCAGTCAATGACTCCATGCTCTTCCTGGTCACATAAGTCGTCTGTCTTGTGTAAAGCTTTAATTTTATTAATATTATGTTGGCATACAGTATAACCTGTTAACATCACTCCAATTGGTCAGGCAGGGTACTGCCAGTAAGGCTTATAAATTATTTTCATACATGACCTATATATTTATAGACTTTACCTGTTGACCCTGAAATTCCTCCATTTATATCTGAAAGAAAAACAGGTTTCATTGGCCACCGACTGGAGATTCAAAATAGATTTTTAACAGTGCACTTTTTTTTTATATTACACAACAATGCTGAATATAATTACATTTTTCCATCTGATATTGGTCTCCTTTTTATTTTAAGTCAAAAAACCAAACATTACAAATACATTCATCCTCAGAATCTTCAGTTAATCTCAATAATAGAAATGATAGACGTTAGTTAGTTAGATAGATAGATAGATAGATAGATAGATAGATAGATAAAGACAGCTGTCGCCCCCATATTTCAACTCTTGTTTTCCTAAAAACTACACTTAAACAACAAGTCCATTTTGAATTCTCTTGCCACCTCTTATCTAAATCCTTGTTTGACTGGCTACAGTCTGGCTTCTGACCCCACCACTCAACTGAAAATGCCATACCCAATTCACCAACTATCGACTAATTGCCATGACATTACTTTGTCCTCTTCCTCCTTTAGGACTTGTCCTCTGCCTTTGACACAGTTGGCCTCTTCCTTCTCTTACACACTCTCTCATACTTTGATATTACAGAGTTGGCTATCTCCATGGCCAAGTGAAAACAGACATTTTCTTTCCCCACCTCAGCTTCCCAACAGACCTAACTATAACAGTCAATTTGGTCCCATAAGTCAGCTGGCTTTGGGTAAGCTTTAAATCTGCCCTTTATTACTAATACTAGAGTACTGTGATCCCTTTAAGATACAATAACCTTAGGATACAATATTTTCAACATACAATGGTGATTTCTGACCCATTATAAGTTGAAACCAGACTCAACATACAACCAATTAAGTTCACTTCTTTAATAAAATAGCTGTATTAGTTGCTAGTTAGCAGCTATTCCTGGCTATTAGATGTAAGAACTTGTTTTATATGAATTACTTATCTGCTTATTGTTCTTAAACCCCCATATTCTGTTATCTTGGAAGACATTTTGGGGCTTTTGAACCGATTATTCAAGGTACAATAGTTTTAACATACAACGTTTCTCCTGGAACCAATTAATTTTGTACCTTAAGGGACCACTCTATTAATATTATGTTGGTATATGCCCAGCTAACAACACTCCAATTGGTCTGGCATGATACTGCAAGTAACGCTCATAAATCATTTACATACAAGATATTTCTATTTATATACATTACCTGTTGACCCTGGAGTTCCTCCCTTTATATCTGAAAGAAAAACTGGTTTTATTGGCCACTCACTGGAGATTCAAAATTGATTGTGAAACATACCTGTTTTTTATAATACACAACTACTGACTAGAATTACATATTTTCATCGGATTTGGTTTCCTATTCATTTCAAGTCAAGAGAAGAAACAATACAGATAATATCATCATCTTCAGAATTTGCAGTTTATCAATCAATAATATAGATAGATAGATAGATAGATAGATAGATAGATAATTTGAAAAAAGATTCAGATCAAACTTGTTAACTTTGTCTTGAACATGTGGGTGTACAACATGCTCAGCACATTGGGGGTCCCTGCCCCCTTTCTGCTGCTCCTCCGCTATGTGTTTGGAACCTGGGTCTGTGTTTGATGATGCAGCCTCAGTGCCAGACCTAGCTAGCAGTTAATCTGCAGAAGATGCCGAGAGACTTCTGTGACACCCAGCAGCTGTGGGAGTACTGGAGGTCTCCCCTTTTTCTGGAGCTCCCTGGATGCTCAGGTAGGTTGGAAAAATGATATAGAAATATAGGTAGAAAGATACAAAAATAACCTGAAAAGTAGCAACAAAATCAGCAGACAATAACAGGGTGCAGCTCCTCAGTAGGCCTCTGACCCAGCATATCTCGCTGTAAGCAGCAACAAATAGCAAGATTTTCCACAAAAGTATGTGAACAACATGTCAACTTTGAATTGGCCTCCCACCTCTTATCTCACTCCTTTTTTTGACCTGCTACAGTTTGGCTTCTGACCCTACCAGTCAACTGATACTGCCTTAACCAGATTCACCAACAATATGCTAACTGCCGAGACAAATTACATTACTCTGTCCTACTCCAACTCCTGGACCTCTCCCTTCTGTTACACACTCTCTCCCTCCTTGGCATTACAGACTTCTTCTTCTCCTGGGATCAAGTGAGAACAGAATTTATTATGGAGAAAACAGAATTTATCTTTCCCCCATCTAACTCAGCCTCCCCACAGACCTAGCTATCACAGTCATTGGCTCAATCTCTAAATTGGTCCCTTGTGGTAAGCTATGATTCTGTGCTGCCCTTCAAACCACACATTTAAGCCTTTTCCACCGGCTTTAGCCGAAAACGGAAACGTTGTTTTTATATGTGCACATTCCTCAACCAAGAGGATGCAAAAATGCTTGTACATCATCTCCTGCCTAGACTACTGAAGCAGCTATCTCTGTTGCCTCCCATCTAGCACTCTGGCTCCTTAAAATCAATCTTTAACTCTAAAAATATGTACAGTATTTATGGTGTTGCATTCATTAATTTTCACAGTATATCTTTTTTGTATAACTTACTAAGTCCATTTGCTGGCTGATTTCCCCCAAATTGAAAAGACCAAGTACCTATTATTAAGTAAAGAAAATTATTGCTATTATGTAGACATATGTCCTGTTAACAGCACTCCATGCGTTCAGGCATGGAGTCAGGTATTGCCAGTAAAGCACACTAATTATTTAGCTTTATTGTGAAAACTACTTATAGACTACATATTGAGAAAGGGTGGTGCAGTTAACAACCACAAATTTTTGTGATAGATAGATAGATAGATAGATAGATAGATAGATAGATACAGTTGTCATCCCATATCTCTACTCCCATTTTCTTCAAAACTACTTGAGCAACATGTCCACTTTGAATTGTCTTCCCATCTCTCATCTCATTCCCTTTTTCACCGGCTACAGTCTGGCTTCCGACCCCATCATTCAACTGAAACTGCCTTGACCAAATTCACCAACGATCTGCTAATAGCACTTAGTAAATGAAAACTGCAAAGGTATGTGGATAGCTCACCACCCTCCTCAGTAAGGTAGGGGTGCTCTAGCCGAAAGACTGCTCACTCTAACAGTCCAAGAGGATAGAAAAAGTAGAAAAAGGCGGCTGGCACTCACTATGTGGTTTCACATCAAACAACAATTTATTATAATCACTATACCGCTAATACAACAGTAAAATACATATAATCTAAAAATGGTAATTAAAAAATCCCCTAAAAAATAAATAATAAAATGCAATGTATCTTGTTGTGTTGGATCATAAACCGCACCAAAAATAAAGTCTCTGTTGGAGAATAAATATTTCTTTGCCTGTTTGGTCAGTATGTGTCCAATTCAATACAAATGCCGTCACTTTAAATGCAAAATGCAGCCAAGTCCACAAGCTGTGTGAAATACTGTTGGGGAGTAGTGTCACTCGCTTTGTATTTCTCTTCCACAGTAGCTACTGAGGAAGAGGACTGAAGTCCTCGAAACGCGTTTAGCGTTATATCCCTGCCAACAACAAGCTTTTGGATATGATCGACGATATTTGAATTACCTTCTATAAGTGGAGCGCTCAATTTTTTACCTACTCTGCAGCTCTCATCAGATCTTCGGACTGAAATACTCAAATCCCGCGATAACTCCGGTACACCACGTGACAAACGCCGGGGAGCGGGGACGCTGAGAGCGAGCAGAAGCAGCACAAACAGACGGCCGGAGATTCGTCTGGGAGGGTAAGCTACAACACTTACCCTAGAAATCGATCATATACTTCAAATTGGAAGTTACAAGATTTGTATAAGAACTGTGGAAGAGAAATACAAAGCGAGTGACACTACTCCCCAACAGTATTTCACACAGCTTGTGGACTTGGCTGCATTTTGCATTTAAAGTGACGGCATTTGTATTGAATTGGACACATACTGACCAAACAGGCAAAGAAATATTTATTCTCCAACAGAGACTTTATTTTTGGTGCGGTTTATGATCCAACACAACAAGATACATTGCATTTTATTATTTATTTTTTAGGGGATTTTTTAATTACCATTTTTAGATTATATGTATTTTACTGTTGTATTAGCGGTATAGTGATTATAATAAATTGTTGTTTGATGCGAAACCACATAGTGAGTGCCAGCCGCCTTTTTCTACTTTTTCTAATAGCACTTAGTACCTTATCTCAATATGCTCCTTTGTTCCAGAAATAGATAATTTTATCCTCTGAAAATCCAGTTTATTTGGTATCCACCCTCAAAAAATTTAAAACTGTCTTAAAGTGAGCTGTTCAAAAGGACACTCCCCCGATCCTGTTAGGCCACGCCCCTCCCACTTCTCAGCCAACTGAGATTGAAAAAATGAAGTTTAAAATCAACTTCTAGGTCCCACTAAGCCATGCCCAATCGGGTTAGCCGATGCCCCCTCCACTCCTCAGCCGAAAGGGAATTCAGCTTCTGTCAGCTGCAGATGTTGGAGGGAGTGTGACTTTCTCCCTGCAGCTCACACTCAGACAGCACTGTGCTGGTGTCTTTGAGTGACCTAGGGTGGTGGGGTGCTGTAAAGGTCCAATTTTAAGTGACGGGGCACTGTGGGGGGTCAGTGTTAAGAGGTGGGGGCTGTGGAGGTCACTGTTTTGGGGGTGGGGTGCTGTAGATGTCACTGTTACAGTGGATATTGTTGATATCTTTTAACGACACACAAACATTAAAGGAAATGGATTAAATATACCCGAGCAAAGCCAGGTCCTTCAGCTAGTATATTTATATACTTTACCTATTGACCCTGGAGTTCCTCCCTTTATGTCTGAAAGAAAAACAGGTTTTATTGGTCACCGTCTAAAACTTCAAAATTGATTTTGAAGAAGGCATGTTTTGTTTTTATATTACACATTAATACTGAATAGAATTATATAGTTCCATCTGATATCGGTCTCCTTTAACTTTAAAGTCAAAATAACAAATAGTACAGATAACTTCACCATCTTCAGTTTATCTCAATCATTAATAGAGATTGATAGATAGATAGATAGACAGACAGACAGATTAACATAGCTAGTAGTTGATCTGCAGGTGCCATGATACTTCTGTGGCATTTAGGAAATTCTCCAAAACATGCAGGAGTACTGGAGGTCTACCCTTTTACTGGAGCTCTGTGGATGGTCTGGGAGTGTTGTAAGAATTATATGGATTAGACAGACTGGCCCAGTGTCTGTCTAGGTAAGCAGAAATATATAGAGGCAGCAGTTACACCTCTGGGTGGAGGGAAGGGGTTAAGTCAAGAAATTGGCATCAGGAGGGGGGAGTTTCTGTTTCAGTTTTTGACTCAGGAGCATAAAGGCTATGTGCTTCCCTGCCCCTGGCCACAAAGCACTGAGGGAAGAAGAGCCCAAGCTGAACTTTTGCGCCAAGGCCCATGAGCCTTTAGCTAAGCCCTTGTCCTAAATGTGTATCGGTGGAGGGATATATCCTCTGTCAGGATAACCCCAGAAACAACTAGAAGGTTCCTGACGCTGGAACACCTCTATCGGAGCGTCTATTCTGTTTTTGTAGTCAGGACATTAGTGCATTAGGGTCAGGTTTAGGGATAGAATTTTTCCTTTACCATCATGAACTCTGCACTTTAGCCCTTGATTTTTATGTATATTAACTATGGTGGATTTTGATTTCATTTGATATATCTAATAACGGGTACGTTGTATATTGTGGTGGGACTGTGATGGATATATATATATATATATATATATATATGATCAGAGAGCTGCAGAGGTAAGTGTACCTTTCTTGACCTCAAGTGCAGTCACAAGGATTCATGGTTAAAACTAGTCCTGCTGAGAGGAGTAGTTACCCTAAGAACTGGCGAAGCAGTGTGTGCTGCTGACTACACCGACGACCTGCAATGGATTCCTGGCACTGGGCTGTGTTGTATTGAAGGCTGCCACTTGGAATAGAGATACCATAGTCTTGAACAACACAAGTGGTTACGGACAACTTACTGCAAGTGCTTAAGACTGTAATGTGGGTAGGCACTGATGGCCTCCCTGGATTAGGTAAGTGACCTGAGACTGTGACCCAGCCAGGTGGGCTCTGTAATCAACCGCTGTGGATTATACTAATTGTGTATGGTTAATCTGAGTATGTACCGTGAGCTGCTCTGTGGTCTGAGAAAAGAGACTGTCCTGCTGCTATCTTAATGCTGACAAATGTCTAAGGATTTCTTGTGAAAATATTGAGAATCTGCTGGTGCTATTAACAAATACCTATCTCTGTGATAGATAGATAGATAGATAGATAGATAGATAGATAGATAGATAGATAGATAGATATCACCCTATATCACTACTCCAATTTTCTTCAAAACTACTTTAACAATTTGTCCAGTTTGAATTGCTCTCCCACCTCTCCTCTCACTTCCTTTTTGACTGGCTCGAGTCCGATTTCCTACCCCACCAGTCAACGGTAACTGGCCTATCAAATTCAATAAATATTTGCTAACTGCCAATACAACTGACATTACTCCAGCCTCCTCCTCCTCCTGGACCTATCCTCTACCTTTGACATAGTTGACCCCTTCCTTCTGTTACACATTCTCTCATCCTTTGGCATTACAGACTTGGATGGCCAAGTCTGTAATACCAAGTAAACACAGAATTTATCTTTTCCTCATCTAACTCAGCCCCCAACAGACCTATCACTGTCAATGATTCTATGCTCTTCCTGCTTCAATAAGTCGGCTGTCTTGGGGCAATCTTTGATTCTATTCAGTGGCATGCCTAGGGTGTTTGGCACCCGGGGTGGGTCCTTTCTCTGGCACCCCCCACCAATACTTTAAAAATATTGTACCCTACTACAGTAGTATTGCCCTCATTGCACAACCTTCACAGTAGTTTTGTCCAGATATGTGCCCTCTCAAGGTAGTTATGCCCATATTTTGCCCCATCAAGGTAGTTATGCCTTCACTGTACAACTTTCACAGTAGTTATGCCCACATTGTGCCCCTTTAAAGTACTTATCCCTTCATTGTGCCCCCTTCACAGTTGTAATGTGTTTTCTGTACTCCTTCAGAGTAGTTATGCCCTCACTGTGTCTCCATAACAGTAATAATGCCCTCTGTGCCCCTTCATAGTAATAATGCCCACTCAGTGCCCCATAACAGTTATGCCCACCCACTTTACAAAAATAATGCTCTGTGTCCCTTTATAGTAGTAATGCCCATTGAACACCTTCATTGTAGTAATGCCTATTGTGCCCCCTTCATAGTAATAATGCTTACTGTGCCTCCTTCACAGTAGTAATGCTCATTGTGCCCACTTCATAGTTATAATGCACATTGTATCAGATTTATAGTAGTAATGTCCATTGTGCCCCCTCCAAAGTAGTAATTCCCATTGTGCCCCCCTAATACTAGTAATGCCCTTTGTGGTAGTATTTCCCTCTGTGCTCCCTTTGTAGTAGTATTGCCCTCTGTGCCCCTATGTAGTAGTAAATTAATGCCCTCTGTTCCCCCTTTGTAGTAGTAATACTCTCTGTGTTCCCTTATTAGTAGTAATAATGCCCTCTGTGCCCCTTTGTAGTAGTAAAACCCTCTGTGCCCCCTTGGTAGTAATTTTGCCCTCTGTGCCCCCTTTATGGTCAAAATACCCTCTGTACCCCCACCATGGTAGAAATGCCCTCTGTTAAAAAAATGAAAAAAACACAGGAAGCTCACAGTCCTCTCTCCCCTACAGACACAGATCGCTCTGCAGCACTATGTGGGCGGAGCTTATGCAGATTTCATGGCTGCAGGCTCCCTGCCCACACAGTCCACGCGATCTGTGCCTGCAGGCTGAATGGTGGAGCAGGGAGAAGTTGTCCTGCTTCAGCATTTAGTGCGGGAGAGACAGAGCGCAGGGAGCTGTTTGACAGGACCACAGCTCCCTGTGCTCCAGCAATGAACGCTTCCATCTGTATTGATGGAAGCACTCATTGCTTCTAGGCTCTGGCACCCCCTGAGAGCCGGCACCCTGGGCGGGCTGCCCCTCAGCCCCCCCAGCCCCCTCCCCCCGGGCACACCACTGATTCTATTAGTATTATGTAGACATATGTCCTGTTAACAGTGCTCCAATTGGTCAGGCAGGGTACTGCCAGTAAAGATCATTGATGATTTTCATATATGACTTATATATTTATAGACTTTACCTGTTGACCCTGGAATTCCTCCATTTATACCTGAAAGAAAAAAATGTTTGGTTGGCCACTGACTAGAGATTCAAAATAGTTTTTTAAACATTTTTTTTATTTATGTTACACAACAATACTGAATAGAATAAAATTGTTCCATCTGATACTGGTCCCCTTTCCTTTAAAGTCAAGAGAACAAATAGTACAGATAACGTCACCATCTTCAGAATCTTTAGTTAATTTCAATAATAGAGATGATAGATCATAGATTGAAAGATAGATAGACAGACAGACAAACAGAAATAAAAAAAAAAGATAGATAGATAGATATGGACAGCTGTCACCTTACATTACTACTCCTGTTTTCTTCAAAACTGCACTTGAACAACAAGTCCACTTTGAATTATTTTTCCACATCTCATATCAGTCTTTGTTTGACCGGCTACAGTTTGGCTTCTGACCCCACCACTCAACTTAATCTGCCCTGACCAAATCCACCAACGATCTGCTAACTGCCAAGACAAATTACATTACTCTGGCCTTTTCCAATTCCTGGACCTCTCCCTTCTGTTACACACTCTCTCGCTCCTTGCCATTACAGACTTTTCCATCTCCTCGGGGCCAGGTGAAAACAGAATTCATCTTTCCCCCCATCTCAGCCCCCCAACAGACCTATCTGTCACAGTCAATGGCTCCATGGTCTTCTCAAGTTTCATAAGTCACCTGTCTTTGGGAAAGCTTTGATTCCGCTCTGTATTACTAATACCAAAGAATTATTATTATGTGGGTATATGTCCTGTTAACAGCACTCCAATTGGTCAGGCAGGGTACTGCAAGTAAAGCTTACAAATCTTCTACACACAAGATAAATATTATATAATAACATATATATATATATATATATTTATATACGTTACCTGTTGAACCTGGAATTCCTCCCTTTATATCTGAAAGAAAAATAGGTTTCATTGGTCACCAACTAGAAATTTAAAATTGATATTGAAACATGCCTGTTTTTATAATACACAACAATACAGAATATAATTACATATTTTCATCTGATATTGGTCTCCTTTTAATTTAAAGTCAAGAGAACAAATAGTACAGATAACTTCATAACCTTCAGAATCTTAAGTTTATCAATCAATAATAGAGATGATGTTGAAAGAGAGATAGATAGATAGATAGATAGATAGATAGATAGATAGATAGAAAGATAGATAGATTATGCTTTGATAAGAGATTCAGATCAAACTTGTTAACTTTGAATGAAAAATGTGGGTGTACAACATGCTCCACACACTGGGGGTCACTGCCCCCTTTCTATTGCTCCTCCACTATGTGTTTGGAATCTGGGTCTGTGTTTGATGATGCAGCCTCAGTGCCAGACCTAGCTAGCAGTTAATCTGCAGAAGATGCCGAGAGACTTCTGTCACACCCCGAAAATTTGCCAACACCTGTGGGAGTACTGGAGGCTTCCTCTTTTTCTGCAGCATCCTGGATGCTCAGGGAGGTCAGCAAAAATGATATAAAAAGATCATTAAAAACAATTAACACAATCAGCAGACAATGACAGGGTGCAACTCCTCAATAGGCCTCTGACCCAATGTCTTTCTTTGTAGGCAACAACACATAATAAGGCTTTCCTAAAAATAAAAATAAATCCTTGAAACTGCCCTGACCAAGTTAACCAATGATCTTCTAACTACCAAGACAAATTACATTACTTTGGCCTTCTACAACTCCTGGACCTCTCCCTTCTGATAAACACTCTCTGTTCTTTGGCATTACAGACTTTTCCGTCTCCTGGAGCCAAGTGAAAACAGAATTTATTATGGAGAAAACAGAATTTATCTCTCCCCCATCTGAGCCCCCAACATAACTATCTATCTGAGTCAATGGCTCCATGCTGCTTCTGGTCCCACAAATCAGTTGTCTTGTGGTAAGATCTGATTCTGCTCTGGCCTTCAAACCACACATCCAAGCCTTTTCCACCTCCAGCAGCCTCTAACTAAAAAATTGCTCTCAGATAACAATAATAATAATATTATTAATAATAATAATAATAATAATAATTAAATGCATTTATATAGCGCCACCATATTTCGCAGCACTTTACAAATTCATAGGGTTCATGTATGAAACAAAAGTAACTGGCTAATATGCAACTGAAATACTAGGAGTCAGAGCCCTGCTCGCAAGAGCTTACACTCTATGAGGAATTGGGGGTGATACATAAGGTAGTTGATTGTGATAAGTAGGATTTAGCCATTATTGAACTGACAGGAGTGGTGCTGGCCGATCTGCTTCGGGTTTGGGACTACTAGAGGATTGAGTTTAGGCCAGAGGAGTTGGTGGGGGAAAGGTTTAGTCTGGGAAAAGTCATTTTAGGTAGCTTGATAAGCCTGCCGGAAAAGATGTGTTTTTAAGGCACGTTTGAAGGTGGAGAAGTCGTGAGTTGACCTAGTATCCCAGGGCAGAGTATTCCATAAGGGTAGGTGCAGCTCGAGAAAAGTCTTGAAAACGGGAGTGAGAGGTACGAATTATGGAGGTTATTAATCTTAGGCCGCTAAAAGAACAGAGAGCACAAGTAGGGTGGTAGATGGAGATGAGAGAGGAGATATATGGAGGTGCAGCACTGTGGAGAGGGTGAAAAGTTTGAACTGCATTCTGTAGTCTCATTAATCGTTAATATGGCCTATAAGCAGCTCAGTGATATTGAAGTGAATGAGACTGAGCTGCAATACCAAGCATTGGTAAGCATTGTGCTTTGTAAGCTGCAAGGAGGCCTCCTCAAACAGCTGATCGGTGGGGGTCTCGAGTTTTGAACAACCCCCAATCCACACATTCCTCAACCAAGAGTCTGCAAAAATGCTTGTACATGCCCTCATCATCTCCTGCCTAGACTAATGCAACAACTTTCTCTGTTGCCTCCTATCTAACACTCTGGCACCCTTCTAATCAATCCTTTACTCTATTTATGGTGTTGGATTAATTAATATTCACAGCATTGTCTTTTTTTTTTTAAACTTACCAAGTCCATTTGCCGGCTGATTTCCCCCAAATTGATAAGACCAGCTACCTATTATTAAGTAAAGAAAGGTATTAGTATTATGTGGATAAATGTCCTGTTAACAGCACTCCATGCTCTTCTCTGGTTCCATAAGCAGCTATCTTTGGGTAAGCTTTAATTCTGCTTTGTAGTACTATTACTAAAGTATTCATATTATTGGTCTCCATTTTATTTAAAATCAAGAGAGCAAATAGTACAGTTAACTTCATCGTCTTTATAATCTCAATAATAGAGATAATAGATAGATAGATAGATAGATAGATAGAGTAGATAAATCATGCTTTGATAAGAGATTCAGATCAAATTTGCTAACTTTGAATGAAAAATGTGGGTGTACAACATGCTCCAGACACTGGGGGTCCCTGTTCCCCTTCCTACTGATCCTCAAATATGTGTTTGGAACCTGGGTTTGTGCCAGAACCTGGGTCAGTGCCAGACCTAGCTAGCAGTATATCTGCAGATGGTGCCGAGAGACTTCTGTGGAAATTCAGGAAATTCTTCAACACATGTAGGAGTACTGGAGGTATCCCCTTTTTCTAGAGCTCCCTGGATGCTCAGGGAGGTTGGCAAAAATGATATAAAAGATAGATAGACAGATACAAAAATAAAACGTAAAAAAGAAGAAACACAATCAGCAGACAATGACAATGACAATAAGCCTCTTTCCCAGTGTCTTTCTTTGTAAGCAGCAACACATAATAACACTTTACTCAAAACTATTTGAACAACACTTTGAATTGTCCTCCCAACTCTTATTTCGCTCCCTTTTTTGACTGGCTACAGTCTGGCCGCCGACCCTACAGGTCAACTGAAACTGCCCTGACCAAGTTCACCAACCATCTGCTAACTGCCAAGACAAATTACATTACTCTTGCCTTTTCCAAGTCTTTCACCTCTCCTTTATGTTACACACTCTCTCGTTACCTGGCATCACAGACTTGTCCTTCTCCTGGGGCCAAGTGAAAACAGAATTTATTATGGCGAAAACTGAATTTATTTTTACCCCATCTAACTAATCCCCCCAACAGACCTATCTATCACAGTTAATGGCTTAATCTCTGCTTGATCCCACAAGTCAGTTGTCTTGTGGTAAGCTCTGATTCTGCTCTGCCCTTCAAACCACACATCCAAGCCCTTTCCAACGCCTGAACCTTCAACTCTAAAGTAGCTTTCGGATCCACACATTCCTCAACCAGGAGTCTGCAAAAATGCTTGTACATGCCCTCATCATCTCCTGCCTAGACTACTGCAGCAATTTTCTCTGTTGCCCTTCTAATCAATATTTAGCTCTGAAAAAATGTATTTATGATGTTGCATTCATTAATATTCACAGCATTGTTTTTTAAAAAAACTTACCAAGTCCATTCACCGGTTGATTTCCCCCAAATTGAAAAGACCAGGTTGCTATAATTAAGTAAATAAAGGTATTAGTATTTTGTGGACATATGTCCTGTTAACAGCACCCCATGTGGTCAGGCTGGGTATTGCAAGTAAAGCTCAATAATCACTTAGATTTATTGTGAAAACTACTTATAGACTACATTTTGAGAATTAGTGGTGTTGTTAACAACCACCAATCTCTGTGATGGATGATGATAGATAGATAGATAGATAGATAGATAGATAGATAGATAGATATAGATTTATTGATTGATTGATAGATAGATAGATAGATAGATAGATAGATAGATAGATAGATAGACAGATAGACAGATAGATAGACAGATAGACAGCAGTCATCCCATATAACATGTCCACTTTGTAATGTCCTCCCACACCTCATCTCACTCCCTTTTGACTGGCTACAGTCTGGCTTCCGACCCCACCACTCAACTTTTTCTGACTTGACCAAATGAACCAACGATCTGCTAACTGCCAAGACAAATTACTTTACTCTGTCCTCCTCCTCCTCCTTGACCTGTTCTCTGCCTTTGACACAGTGGACACCTCCTTTCTTTGGCAATACAAAATACAGTGAAAACAAAATTCATTTTTCTCTCCATCTAATTCAGCCCCCAACAGACCTATCTATCAGAGTCAATGGCTTCATGCTCTATCTTTTCCCATAAGTTAGTTTTTTTTGGGCAAGCTTTGATTCTACCTTGTATTACTAATACTAAAGTATTAGTAATACATGGGCATATGTCCTGTTAACAGCATTCCAATTGGCCAGGCAGGGTACTGCATTTAAAACTCACCAACCATTTACTGTATATATATATGGCCAATATATATTTATATACTTTACCTGTTGAGCTTGGAGTTCCTTCCTTTATATCTGAAAGAAAAACAGGTTTTGCAAGTCATAGACTTGAGATTCAAAAGTGATTTTGAAGCATTTTTATATTACACAACAAAACTGAATAGAACTACACATTTCCAAATGATATTGGTCTCCTTTTCCTTTAAAATCTAGGCATAAGATAGATAGACAGCTATTATTCCATATTTTTACTCCTATTTTCCTAAAACTACTAGCAACCTGTCCACTTTAAATTGTCTTTGCATCTCTTATCTCACACCTTTTCACCAGTTACAGTCTGGCTTCTGAACCTACCACTGAACTGAAACTGACTTGACCAAATTCACCAGAGGTCTGCTAACTGCCAAGATAAATTACATCACTCCGGACTCCTCCTCCTGGACCTGTCCTCTGCCTTTGACATAGTTGACACTTCCCTTTGTTGCACACTCTCATTCTTTGGCATTACAAAATACAGTGAAAGCAAAATTTATCTTTCCTCCATCTAACTCGGCTCCCAACAGAGCTATTTATCACAGTCAATGACTCCATGCTCTTTCTGGTCCCATAAGTCGGCTGTCTTGGGGAAAGTTTTGATTCTACTAATAATATTTGGGCATATGTCCTGCTAACAGCACTCCAATTCGTCAGGCAGGGTACTGCTAGTAAAGTTTACTGATTATTTTTAAACATGACCTAAATATTAGGAGACTTTACCTGTTGACCCTGGAATTCCTCCCTTTATATCTGAAAGAAAAACTGGTTTTATTGGCCACCGACTTCAGATAGAAAATTTTGAAACATGCATTTGTTATATTACACAACAATATAACAAAATAGAATTACATTTTTTTATCTGATATTGGTCTCCTTTTCCTTTAAAGTCAGAATATTTAGTTAATCTCAATAATAGAGATGATAGATAAATAGATAGATAGATAGATAGATAGATAGATAGATAGATAGATATGGACAGCTGTCACCTCATATTACTGCTCCTATTTTCCTCAAAAGTACATTTGAACAAGTCCACTTTGAATTATCTTGCCACCTCTTGTCTCACTTCTTTTTTGACCGGCAGTCTGGTTTCTGACCCCACTACTCAACTGAAACTGCCCTACCAAATTCACCAACTATCTGCTAACTGCCAAGACAAATGACATCACTCTGGCCTTCTCCAACCCCTTGACTTCTCCTTTTTGTTACACACTCTCTCGTTCCCTGGCATGTCCGTCTCCTGGGGCCAAGTGAAAACAGAATTTATTATGGAGAAAACAGAATTTATCTTTCTTCCGTCTAACTCAGCCCCCCAACAGACCTATCTATCTGCTCTGCTTGGTCCCACAAGTCAGTTGTCTTGTGGTAAGCTTTGATTCTGCTCTGCCCTTCAAAGCTCACATCCAATTCTTTTCCACCACCTGTAGCCTTCACCTCAAAAGTAGCTCTCAGATCCACGCATTCCTTAACCAGGAGTCTGCAAAATTGCTTGTACGTGCCCTCATCATCTCCTGCCTAGACTACTGCAGCAACTTTCTCTATTGCCTCCTATCTACCACTCTGGCTCCTTCTAATCAATCAATCTTTTACTCTGAAAATATGTATTTATGGTGTTGCACTCATTAATATTCGCAGCATTGTTTTTCTAAAGGGAACCTATCATCAAGTTTCTGCTGACCTCACTGAGGGCAGCATAAAATAGTGACAGAAATGCTGATTTCATCGTTGTGTCACTTGTGAGCTAAAAGTTGTTGCTGAGAACAGCATCATAATCATTGCAGCACAGGCCTTGAAAAGAGTCAAATATACTTGAGAAGAGTCATGGTAATTTATAATCTTCTGCTGATGATTGGCAGTTCTCTCCTAGAGAAAAAGAGAGAAAACTAGGTAGAAGACTGTCAGTCATCAGCAGGTGGGCAGTGAGAGCAGAAATTTATGAATAACCAGGACTCTTTTCAGGTGGCCGTGACTCTTTTCTAGGCCCAGTCTGCAATGAGTGTGATGTTGGTTCACGGCAACCACTTACTTTTAACTTTTAACTGACAAACCGCTGAAATAAACTCACCTGTCTCTACTTTATACTGCAGTTAGTACGGGCTGCATAAAGTTGATGACAGGTTCCCTTTGAAAACTTACCAAGTCCTTTCGCCGGCTGATTTCCCCCAACTTGATAAGACCAGGTAGCTATTATTAAGTAAAGAAAGGTATTAGTATTAAGTAGACATACACTGAACAAAAATATAAACTCAACACTTTCGGTTTTGTTCCCATTTTGCATGAGCTGAACGCCAAGATCTGAAACATTTTCAACATACGCAAAAGACCCATTACTTTCAAATATTGTTCACATATCTGTCTAAATCTGAGTTAGGGAGCACTTCTCCTTTTCCGAGATAATCCATCCCACCTCACAGGCGTGGCATATCAAGGTGCTGATTAAACAGCATGAATATTGCACAGGTGTGCCCTAGACTGCCCACAATAAAAGCCCACTCTGAAATGTGAACCGTTTTGCCTTACTGGGGGGGGGGTCAGAAAACCAGTCAGTATCTGGTGCGGCCACCATTTGCCTCACGCACTGCAACACAGCTCTGTCGCAAAGAGTTGATCAGGTTGTTGATTGTGGCCTGTGGAATGTTGGTCCACTCCTCTTCAATAGCTGTGCGAAGCTGCAGAATATTGGCAGGAACTGGAACACGCTGTCATATACGCTGATCCGCAGCATCCCAAACATACTCAATGGATGACATGTCCGGTGAGTATGCTGGCCTTGTAAGAACTGGGATTTTTTCAGCTTCCAGGAATTGTGTACAGATCCTTGCAATATGGGGCTGTGCATAATCATGTCGCAACATGAGGTGATGGTTGTGGATGAATGGCACAACAATGGGCCTCAGGATCTCGTCACAGTATCTCTGTGCATTCAAAATGCCATCAATAAAATGCACCTGTGTTCGTTGTCCATAACATACGCCTGCCCATACCATGGGCCACTCAATCCACAACATTGACGTCAGCAAACCTCTCACCCACACAACGGCACACACGCTGTCTGCCATCTGCCCTGAACAGTGAAAACTGGGACTAATCCATGAACAGAACGCCTCTCAAACATGCCAGACAAATATGAGCATTTGCCCATTCAAGTCGATTACGATGCAGTCAGGTCCAGACCCCAATGAGGACAACGAGCATGCAGATGAGCTTTCCTGAGACGATTTCTGACAGTTTGTGCAGAAATTCTTTGGTTATGCAAACCGATTGTTGCTGCAGCTGTCCAGATGGCTAGTCTCAGAAGATCATGGAGGTAAACATGCTGGATGTGGAGATCCTGGGCTGGTGTGGTTACACACCTTTGAAGATGGCTTATGGAAGAAAAATTAACATTCATTGCACGGGCAACAGTTCTTGTAGACATTCCTGCAGTTAGCATGCCAATTGCACACTCCTTCAAATGTTGTGACATCTGTGGCATTGTGCTATGTAATCAAACTGCACATTTCAGAGTGGCCTTTTATTTTGGGCAGTCTAAGGCACACCTGTGCTGTCTAATCAGCACCTTGATATGCCACACCTGTGAGGTGGGACGGATTATCTCAGCAAAGGAGTGCTCAGGAACACAGATTTGTGAACAATATTTGGGAGTAATGTGTCTTTTGTGTATGTAGAAAATGTTTTAGATCTTTTAGTTCAGCTCATGCAAAATGGGAGCAAAACCGAAAGTGTTGCGTTTATATTTTTGTTCAGTGCATGTCCTGGTAACAGCACTCTAACTAGTCAGGCAGGGTACTGCAAGTAAGACTTACCAATTATTTTCATACATGATCTAAAGATTAATAGACTTTACCTGTTGACCCTGGAATTTTTCCATTTATATCTGGAAGAAAAATAAATTTTATTCCCACCGACTAGAGATTCAAAATTGTTATTTAAACATTTTTTTTTTTATATTACACAACAATACTGAATTGAATTACATTTTTCCATCTGATATTGGTCTCTTTTTCATTTAAACTCAAGAGAAAAAATAGTCAAATTAACTTCATTTTCAGAGTCTTCAGTTAATCGCAATAATAGAGATGATAGATGGATAGATAGATAGATATAGACAGCTGTCACCCAATATTGCTCTCTTTTTTCCCCTCAAAACTACACTTAAACACCAAGTCCACTTTGAATTCTCTTTGCCATTTCTAATCTCACTTCTTATTTGACTGGCTCAATCTGGCTTCTGATCACACCACTCAACTGAAACAGCCCTACCTAATTCACCAACGACCTGCTTACTGCCAAGACAAATTACATTAATCTGTCCTCCTCCTCCTCCTGGACCTGTCCCTTCTGTTACACACTCTCTCATCCTTTGGCATTACAGAGAAGGCCATCTCCTGCGGCCCAGTGAAAACAGAATCTATCTTCTCGCCACCTCAGCCCCCCAGCAGACCTATCTGTCACAGTCAATGGCTCCATGCTAAATCGTATCCCATAAATCAGCTATCTTTGGTAAGCTTTGATTCCTCTCTGTATTACTAATACTAAAGAATTCTTATTATGTTTGTATATGTCCAGTTAACAGCACTCCAATTGGTCAAGCAAGGTACTGCAAGTAAAGCTCACAAATCATTTACACGCAAAATAATATATATTTATAGACTCCACCTGTTGACCCTGGAGTTCCTTCCTTTAAATCTGAAAGAAAAACTGGTTTTATTGGCCACTCACTGGAG
Organism: Bufo gargarizans; assembly: GCF_014858855.1. Taxonomy (NCBI): domain Eukaryota; kingdom Metazoa; phylum Chordata; class Amphibia; order Anura; family Bufonidae; genus Bufo; species Bufo gargarizans. Next base: position 712,846,111 of record NC_058081.1, read on the forward strand.
CTTCAAAATTGATTTTGAAACATGCCTGTTTTTTATATTACACCACAATACTGTCTAGAATTACATATTTCCATCTGATATTGGTGTCCTTTTCATTTAAAGTCAAGAGAACAAATAGTGCATATAACTTCATCTTCTTCAGAAATATTCAGTTTATCAATCAATCAATAACAGAGATGATGATAGATGGATAGATAGATAGATAGATAGATAGATAGATAGATAGATAGATATAGACAACTGTCGTCCCATATTACTACTCCTGTTTCCTGAAAACTACACTTGGACAACAAGTCCACTTTGAATTCTCTTGCCAACTCTCATCTCACTCCTTGTTTGACCGGCAACACTCTCGCTAGATAGATAAAACATACTTTGATAAGAGATTCATATCAAACTTGTTAACTTTGTTTGAAAAATGTGGGTGCAGAATATGCTCAGCACACTGGGGGTCCCTCCCCCCCTTCCTACTGTTCCTCCACTATGTGTTTGGAACCTGGGTCTGTGTTTGATGTCAGATCTAGCTAGCAGTTAATCTGTAGGAGGTTCCGAGAGACTTCTGTGACACCCAAAAAATTATCCAAAACCGGTGGGAGTACTGGAGGTCTCCCTTTTTTCTGGAGCTCCCTGGATGCTCAGGGAGGTTGGAAAAAATGATATAAAAAAGGTAAGTAGACAAACAGAAAAAAAAGCTGAAAAATGAGCAACACAACCAGCAGACAATAACAGGGTAAAACTCCTCAATAGGCCTCTGACCCAGTGTCTTTCTTTGTAAGCAGCAACAAATAATAACACTTTCCTACAAAAAATTCCTTGAACAACATTTCCACTTTGAATTGTCCTCCCACCTCTTATCTCGTGCACTTTTTGACCGGCTACAGTCTGGCTTCCTACCCTACCCTTCCTAGCCTACAACTCAACTGAAACTGCCTTTACCAGATTCACCAATGAAACATAGCTCTCAGATCCACGCATTCCTCAATCATGAGTATGCAAAAACTCTAATAAATACCCTTATCATCTCCTGCCTAAACCACTACTACAGCAACGTTCTCTGTTGCCTCCTATCTAACACTCTGGCTCCTTCTAATCAATCTTTAACTCTGACAAGATGTATTTATGGTTTTGCATTAATTAATATTTGCAGTATTGTCTTTATTAAAAACATACCAAGTCCATTCACCGGCTTATTTCCCCCAACTTGTAAAGACCAGGTAGCTATTATTAAATAAAGAAAGGCATTATTATTGCGTAGACATATGTCCTGTTAACAGCACTCCATGTGGTAAGGCAAAGTACTGCAAGTAAAGCTTGCCAATCATTTACATAGATGACCTATATATTTATATACATTACCTGTTGACACTGGAATTCCTCCTTTTATATCTAAAAGAAAAAAAATGTTTTGTTGGCCACCAACTAGAGACTACATTTTTTATGCAACAATACTGAATAGAATTACATATTTCCATCTGATATTGGTCTCTTTTTCATTTAAAGTCCAGAGAACAATTAGTATTTTTTTGTCTGCTTAATGAATAAATAAAACGCAAATTTATCAGAAATCAGGGGTGTTACGCTTTGCATTCTGCATTGCTTGGGAGTGATTAATGTATTTGTACTGGGAAAGTGGTTAGAGTAGGCTGACCATGATAGATAGACAGATATGAGATAGATTGATATATAACAGATAGATAGATAGATAGATAGATAGATAGACAGATAAAACTAGAGGTTTAAAAATAGATGCGTTTAGTTGCCTGCCCCCCACTAAGGCCAAGTTCAGACATCAGTTATTTGGTCAGTTATTTCCATCCGTTATTGGTAGTCATAACCAGTAGTAAGGCCCACACAGTAACTGATGGAAATAACTGACCAAATAACTGAAGATCTAGAATATTAATTAGAAATAATATTATCTTATAACTCCTGAACCATTTGGTGATATATCACTCAGCAGCATTTACCTTTTGGCAGTACCTGTTGACCATCACCATCTGTATTTGAAAATACAAAAAAAATATAAAAATATTTTGTATATAGCATCAACATAATTCAGAGTATAATAACCTCCATCAGGCCTCGATCTACCTTGTATACAGAAAAGCAACAAATTCATAAAAATACAATTAATGAGTTTTCACTTTTGACAATTCTTAGTTCTTGATGAGTTGTCCACACATGAAGTTTTGATCATGCACAATCTTATCAGCTTTTTTGCTATTCCATATGCTGTTGAATATCCGCTCACATTTCCACTGGGGAAAATCCGCAGCATATCAGAATGCATTTAGACAGCTTGACCCCAGCCTAAAAATCGTTGACAGTATGGAAGAAAAAACACATTTAACATGACAAGTTGAATTTCAAGGTAGGGAAGCACAGATGCTTTGATATAAATCAATATATTAAAATGAATTGTCTTAAAACTAGTGTTGATCACGAATATTTGAATTGTGAATTTTAGCGTGAATATCGGCGCAAATATTTTGAATATAGTGATATATATTCGTAATTTTGAATATTCAAGATTTTTTTAATCAGTAGACATGATCCCTTCCTGCTTCTAGCTTGTGGGCTAATGAGAAGGCTGCAATATCTTTTACTTTAGGAGTAGCGTTGATTGCAAATTTTCATAATGCAAAATTCTGTGTGAGGATCTCTCTATGATGTACAATGTTAGACAAAAGGTTTTGAATATCGATCCAAGGATTATGCCAATTAGACTAGCCAAAGAGCTACAAAGCCCCAGGTGGTTCAGTGTATGGTAGTATTAACCATGGAAAAATGGGTCTCTATGGTAATATTTACTATCAAGTCCCCTCTACACTTTTACAACTGTAGTAAAAAACCTTTTGTTATGGAATTCTCCTACTAAAGTACATTTGTCATAAACAGTGGCCCTGAACCAATAAAAAATCTAAAAAGTCTAAAAATATTAATACTTAATGATTATAACTGTCACAGGCGTTCCCGCGACAGGTGGCAGGAGATCAGTGAGACTGGCAACACGTGGTTTGATCTGACATGTTTTCTGTTTGTATCAAATTAGGTCTGTGTTGTTTCTGGTGCTTGCCACACCTTCTATACCCAGGTGTGGCTATTAGGGTCATTTAACCTTCTCTATTTATTGTTGTTTCTCCTACTATGCTATGCAGTTTATAGCTTCAGTTTGAGTTGTGGATAGCTGGTGTGTGGATCTCGGCTGAGTTCCTGGTGCTGCCATAGCCACTTGAAGTTAAGTGTTTTCTTTCCCTTTTGTATTTTGTTTGGGTTATTTTTTGTGTTGCATTTCCCTGTCATTTGTATTAAGGCCTGAGGGAAACTCCTGTTTGTTCTTCCTTTTGGAGGAACAGGTTATCTCAGTCCTGAAATTAGTATCAGGGTCCTATAGGGTGAGTTAGGACATTAGGTATTCCTGTGCATGAACTCACCTACTTCTTGAGTCTGTTCATACTGGTAGTTAGTCAGGACTTTGATTAGGGTTTTACTAGGAGGTGTCCATCTCCTTTCCCTAGTTTCTAAGTGTTATTTCCTCACCCCTTTCCCTCCTATGTTCGGTGTGGTGTTTCTCACCCACACCCGAACGTGACAATCACTCTACCTGTTTTTGATAAAACATCTTTACTGGCTTCTAAAAAACTGTTTTTGGCATGAATTAATTTCTCTCAGTTTCAAATAAGTTTTAAAGCATTATTGCCATAAAAAAATAACTGATTCAAAAAATTAAATAAAATTCAAACACACAATTATTTAACACATTTCTATTAGAGGGCACCTTAGTCAGAACTCACTGAATGAAAAGTAATTGATATTACAAAGAACAAAGGGGTAGTCAACTATATAGAAAATGGATTTACATAAGAAGAGGAATGTTAGGTTAAGAACGAAGTAGGCTGAAGAAACTTCTAAAAACTTACTTTAAAAATGACTAATAAAATTGAAATCCTACACAATTAAAAATATAGCTATTAATAAAGCTTAATGAAGTAATATAAAAAAATAATACATATATTTAACAACAGTTTTTTACAAGCCAAAAACATTTTAACATTATTTAAATGGAGTCTGTCACCAAGTCTGAACTGATAATTTGCATATTGATTTGAGTCTTTCCAGAATGAAGCAGCAGGAATTTAACAGAGATCTATCATTACATTCAGCTGAACTAACCCAACAAGATATCTTGCCTGGTTTAAAAAAAAAAAAAAAAAAGAAATGAAAATTATCATATGCCATCGCTACTCACTTAATATAGTCTGTATTATTCCATTTCCTTCCCCACCAACTCTAGGTAGACCTTATATATAAAGAATAAAATATAATTTAGCAGATGAAAACTTTTTAACTTTATTTTATTTATTTTTTCTAAAAACTATTTTCTTTCCTTTTCTATAAACATTTTTATCATCTATTAATCTATTATAATCAATTGCAAATATTTTCTATTTAAAATGTGTTTTGGTAGAAAATATAAGTTTCTTTTTTTAGAAAGATGCCCCTAAAGCAGGGATGCTCAACTTACGGCCCTTCAGCTGTTGTAAAACTACAACTCCCACCATGCCCTGCTGTAGGCTGATAGCTGTAAGTATGTTTAACTTATCACTTATTACATTTTTCAACTCTCCTGCTGTTTCATCAATTTCATGGATAAAGTCACCTTCAACAAATAATCATACAAATTAGCATAGTCTATGTGACCTGTTTACTACCAGAATCCATTATAAAGAAAAACATTTATGTCTTATAGATACATTCATTGAAATTACTAATGCACGAGGAAGGAGTTGGAATCAAATGAAACTATCTATGGTAACATGTAATGATAATATATGGAAGTTATTACAATATTAGAGTGAAAGTATAATTTTTGGGGAAAAACTATACTAGAAGGCAATAACACCTAGTCAGGCTGCATACAAGATAAGATATTGTAGTTGGTATACAGCTTCTCTAAGATATCTTATTTTAGTTGCACCTGTAGATTCTGCAGGATGGTAGGTTATTGAAGCTGGTTCCATTATTATCTATACTAAGGGTAACTGACTGCGCCTAAGATAATCACACCAGCTGCTGGTTCAGTGTGTCATTCAATAGCAAAGGTAGGATTTAAGCAGTTGACAAGAGGGCCTCCATACTCAAACCCAACCATTGTGGAATTCTAAACTGAACTGGATGTGTTGCTAAAATCACTGCAGTTCCAGTCTGTAGCAGTCCAGGTTTCTCGTTCATGACACCACTGCAAATGAAAAGCAATGGCGGCTGCCAGTCAATGGCAGTAGATGCAATGGGTGCAAAATGTAATTCTGCAAAGCTCCTGAAAATGATCCAGACAACAACAGGGATGTATAATGATGGTATGACCTGGTATGTATGTATGGTTGACAACAAAACTATGACAGCCTGCACAAGCTTGTTGAAAGGATCAAATGATCCTCTTTGCTGGTTGTCTGCCTGGGCCATCTGGAGCCTGTTTTATGTGTGTGCATGCCCTCACTTAACCATTGCTCTCGACATCTCCTAACAGCTAGGTCAGAAGAGCCTACATTTTCAAGCTACTTCTCTGTTGACTGGGCAAAAATTCTTCCAGTGCATTAAATAGGCATCCCTAGCAGTTAGCAAAGTATACTACCCTAAAGTAGCCCCTTGGGGCCTTTTTATAGAGCGGTCGGGGAAGCACTTTTATGCTCAATGTCTAATCAGACCACACCTCTAATCATTCACATATCTAACTAAAAGATAACTACGTGTCCAAATTTATTTTTGAGTGTAATAATTATGTTTTTTAAAGAGTGTATTGTACTCACTGTACATGATCTTTTTCAATTTTTGATAATTTGTTTAAGAGACAGGCAAAGTATATAAACATGGGCAAAATTTATGAAGAAAATATATTTTTATGCATCTATTATGGCTTAAGACTTTAAACCAATTAAATTGTTAAAAAAAAATTGAAAACATTTAAATATTATTATTAAAGTTCTACCTGTCTTTGATGCAACATCTTCACCAGCATCTGAAAAACACAATTTTTGGAATATATATTCATTCAGAAAAAGGGGTAATCAACTTATAAACATTTAAGTACATTTAAATTAGTAAAATAGATTTAAATTGACAAAGAGTATGTTTATGTTTGAGAAGGAGATTGTCTAATTGAAATACTAGTAAAAATATTATTAAATAAAGAGAATTGTTTAAAATCCAGTTCTATTAACACTTTAATTGAACATACTAAACAAAGCTATGAATAAGGTTTTAAAAAGTGGTTAAAAATACATTTATAAATTAATCTGCCTGTAGCTGAATACAAGAAATATTATTTTATGTTTATCATTTAAATAAATAAAAACTTAAATATTATATAATTATTTAATCACTACTCACTTAATACACTTTGTATTATTCCATTTCTGTTCCCACCATCTAATGGTATACAGGTATACATGAAAAATGAAATATAATTTAGCAGATTAAATACATTTGAATTCATGCTATTTAATTTAAATATATAGTTAAAAAAGTATGTTCAATAATAAGTAATATATTTTTAGATTTAAGATATTTTTGACTTCTAGAAGATGCTGCAAGATAAAACTCAGATTTAGATGCATTTTATTTTCACAAAAAGTATGTCTAAACATATCAAATTTGTTACAAATAACCCCCAAACTTCATTTTCTAATGAATTTGGGGGATTTGTTAAGCACAGATTGATTAAAATGTAATTTGCCATTTTATGTATTATTTTACAGGGAGAATGAGAAAATAAAGTATCTCATGATGCCGTCCCAGAGGGAATGCCCGTAATGCCTTGAAGTCAGCTTTTGACAATTATGAGGAACTATAGCTGTGATACCAGTGGGCATGTCATAGGCACTATATAAGATCTTAGCCAAAATCTGCAATGTTTTTCTTGGCTTTTTGGAAAGATTACATGCCGGTTAGAGGAGAGAGATCTTAAAACACAGAATATAGCTAGAGTTAGAGGGGTTATTTTTTTAGTGAAGAGAAGACAATAATGGCTAGTCATAATTTATAATTTTACATAATTTATACATTTTAGAGACAGGAAAGGTATTATAAACTGTAGGCTGCTTCAGGCAGCAGAATTATCGAGAGCTATAGCACTTAAAGGGGTAATATTCAAATTAATTCTAGTGGGAATCACCTTAACACCCAATCTATCACATAATCCACAATCACAGACATTCAGGCTGCCTCAATCAATTAGAACCATGATATTTCTCAATGTTGCATAATGCTATACAACTCATACAACTTATTAAAGTGAATCACCTAAGTCTTCATCATATCATCCAGAATTATAACAAATCTATTACAATTTTAATCCTGGTGCAGATAGTATAATGCCTAATACATTGCTTTGCATCACAGTGCAACAAGCCCAAGAGAGGAGTAATAGTGGTGGTTGTAGTTCGTACTCACTCTGATACTTTACTGGGATGGGCAGTGATGAGAAGGGTGCACCTTTCTTCCCTTCTGGGCTCACCCTGATTCTAGGGATTCTCCTTCCTAATGGTGGCATAGGGTGCCCTTGATGTGATGAATTGTGAGGTGCAAAACAGGGTCCCATGCAGGAGTGGAGGAGGCAATGATGAGGCAATTTCAACAGTAGAGACGTTTTTTACTTTCAGATCGAGTTCAAGCAAATCAGTTATAGTTCTAAGCTTGCATGGAATGGTAGTTCTTACCCAAATGTAATTTCCACAGATATCACAAAGTACACAGGTGTAGTAGCAGTTAATAGGTCAATATATCTCTTTAAAACAATTTCTCTCACACTGCATTTCTCTAGTTGTCCTTTGTATAAGTGTCCAGAAATTGGGGTGCAACACCTTCCCTCATACAATGCAACCACAGGGTGGACCCCAACATCCAGTTAAGCTTTCAATCTTTTATATAGGTTGTCATACTTGCAGCTAAAGTTACTACATGTTTTTACTGCGGCAAATAGTACAGTGGTCATATCCTATAACTGTTATCTGCCTTTTACACAGAAAATGCATAGTATACCATAAATCATATTTTCAATCTTTTTGCCTTGAATATCTACAAAATGAGGTATCTCCCAAGAAAGAGAACCATCTCAATGGTGCCATTTTGTGGAAGTGGCTCCACTTGAGTAAAAATTTAACACTTTTAACATGCCTTGGGATATGACAATGGAAAACAACCAGGTTATTTTCCATTGTCATATCTCAAGCCTTGTACAAAAGTCAACGAGATGGTTCTCTTTCCATACTTCTTTGTATTTTGTTTTCCCATGGAGCTTTGCAAAAGAGTTTCCATAACATGTAGCAAGTCTCTATACGGGGGTGGTCTCTTTAAGGACAGCCAGTACCCTATCTAGAAAATACACACAAAATACATTTTACAGGGGAACCACTGCCATAGCAGTGTGACACTAAAGCAGTTATTGACCATATATTGAAGTCAACTATGTCCAAATGAATTTATTTTAATGAAAAACATTTTGAGGTTTATTTCATCAGTGACCATCAGTACGCCTTTTTATGGGGGTCACAAATGGGCCTTAGGCTACGCCACCACCTTTTTAATGTGGCCTAGTCTAAGAGCTGCACAGGTCCTGTGGGACTCTAAAGACATCTCCTTGCCATCCTGCTGTGACTGAGAGGAAGAATCAGCAATCCAATCCACAATCTCACCCTCTTTCTCTTTAACTACAAAGTTGCGCTTCACAGAAGCCAGCAGGGAAGCTATGGTCTACTACTACTGGCCGAATAGTTGGTGCTGCTACTATCCACATTGTGGCTCTGGGTCTTTCATTTTGAACCCTTTCTTGGCCCGGACATTTTTGGGCCTCTCAGATAATGTTGTGCATTACCCTTAAAAACGTGAATATAGGGAAACTGATTTAGGAATAAATTCATTATACCTCACAGATACTTTTGTGTGCTGGCCTGTGGAAACTATAAAAAAGTGTAAAAAAAAATAAGTGTTCAAAAATAAAAAAACATAAAAATTCTAAATAAAAAAAATACACATCATGGGTGTTGCGATGTGCGAAAAGTATATAAAAATATATTCCCGATACAGCAAACAGCAAAACAGAAAAAAAGCGTTCAAATGGCCAATTCGCCATTTTTGGTCACTTGCTTTTCTACAAAAATATTTAATAAAAAGTGATCAAAAAGTCATACACACCCCAGAAAGTTATTTCAGTGACCATTGTGTGTTTTTCCTCTTTACTGGAAGGGTACCAACAATTTTGTCCATGCGTACATTCTAAGTATAACTGCTACTTGCACTACTGTTAAACAGAAATTTCAGTAACTGCTCATTTTAACTGACCCCACAGGTGTTTTATCGAATGTATAAGATATGGGGGGTGAAATTTAAAAATGAAACTTTTTTTAACAATACATAAAATTAGTAGTGTTGAGCATGAATATTCAAAAAGCCATTTTTTATCTCGAATATCGCCACTTCGAGAATTTGCAAATATTTCGAATATAGTGCTATATATTCATTATATCGAATATTCGTCATTTTTTTTCATCTGAACACATGATTCCTCCTTGCTTGCGAACCAATGAGTCATTGGCCAACAAGCAACTTAAGCAGGGAAGAATCATGATGGGAAAAAATAACGAATATTCTAAAAAACAAATATATAGCACTAAATTCAAAATAGTGCTATATATTCATATTTTAGAATAATCATCTTTTTTTTTCATCTGACTTGAACACTGAAAACTGTTCACTTCTGCTGGAAAAAAAATGATGACTATTCTAAAATCCGAATATATAGCATGCTCGCTGACTCATTGTCCCACAAGCAACAAGCAGGGAGGAATCATGTGTTCAGGTGGAAAAAATGACGAATATTCGAAAAACTAATATATAGCACTATATTCTATAGTACTTTATATTTGTTTTTAAGACACGCCTGTATTGATCGCGTAATATTCATATATTACGCGATCATTACCTTGCCGATTTTCGAGAAAAAAAAGAATATAGAAGATAACGAATATTAAAATTCGCAAATATTTAGACTATTCTACAAAATATTTGCGAAGTATCACAAATTCGAATATGACCCCTGCTGCTCATTACAATTTTTTTATCAATGAAGGTAAAATTCACCTCACCCTTCTTTTTAAAATATTTCCTGAGTACAACAATACCCCATGTAGTACTTACACTACTTTACTACTCACTTATTGATTTTTTTAGCTCTCCATAAGCATCTGAAAAACACAATTTTTGGGATTAATTCATTTTCTAAACTGTATAAATACCATTTAAAAATAATTTACTATATTAATTTTAATTTGTTTCCAATAAATATATTTATAGCCAGTAAAAAATCTGAATTTCCCTCCTGGAATTCCATTGAAGTTTTTTTTTTGTTACATTTTCCTCAATCTATTAATAGTTCGGTCTCCTTTAATTCTGTCTCCTTTAATATTACCTTCTATACTCTGTGTAATTATAGTTAGATAACATACACAAACCCCCAACCCCCATGTTACTAAGAATGTTTTAACTATGGTCAAGGAAAATATATGTCCTTAACAGCCTACTGGATCAATGTGGTTCCTGCCCATACACACCAGCAACTTGGCCAGGTGATTGCAATGCTGCCTCAACGTTCTCACACTATGACTCCAGAGCCAATTTACTCCTCTGATTACTTATCATCCACCTTGTCCTAAGCCTCCAAAAAATACTAATAGCAAGCGAATAAAAAGTCATATGCACCCTAAAATAGTACCAATCAAACTGTCATCTCATAACAAAAAAAATAAAAATAGCCCCTACACAAGACAGTCGCTCAAAAAATAAGAAAAAAACTACGGCTTTCAGAATGTGGAGACAAAATTATTTTTATTTTTTTTCAAAAATGCTTTTTTATGTAAAACTGAAATAAACAACCCAAAAAAGTAGCCATATTTGGTATTGTCGCATCCGTAACAACCTACTCTATAAAAATAGATAAACGTTGTAATTAACAAAAAAAAGTGCTAAAACAGCTATTTTTGTTACCTTGCCTCACAAAAGTGTAATATAGAGCAACCAAAAATCATTTGTACCCTAAAATAGTACCAACAAAACTGCCAACTTATCCCGTAGTTTCTAAAGTGGGGTCATGTTTTTGAAATTTCTACTCTAGGAGTGCATCAGGGGGGCTTCAAATATGACATGGCAGCTTAAAATTATGCCAGTGAAATCTAATTACCAAAAATTATGTGGCGTTTCCTTTCCTTCTACGCAATGCCATGTGCCCATATAGTAGTTTACAATCATATATGGGGTGTTTTTGTAAACGAAAGAATCAGGGCCATTAATATTGAGCTCTGTTTGGCTGTTAACCCTTGCTTTGTAACTGGAAAAAAATTAATTAAAATGGAAAATCTGCCAAAAAAGTGAAATTCTGAAATGTTATCTCCATTTTCCATTAATTCTTGTGAAACACCTAAAGGGTAAATAAAGTTTGTAAAATCAGTTTTGAATACCTTTAGGGGTGTAGTTTCTAAAAATGGGGTCATTTTTGGATGGTTTCTATTATGTAAGCCTCACAAAGTGACTTTAGACCTGAACTGGTCCCTAAAAAATGGCTTTTGGAAATTTTCTGAAAAATGTCAAGATTTGCTACTACTAAGCCTTCTAACGTCCCCAGAAAATAAAATGACATTGGCAAAATGATGCAAACATGAAATGGACATATGGGGAATGTAAAGTAATAACTATTTTTGAGGTTTAACTATATATTATAAAAGTAGAGAAATAGAAATTTGGAAATTTGCTAATTTTTCAAAATTTTTGGTAAACTTGTTATTTTTTTAGAAATAAAAATGAATTTTTTTGTCATTAAGTACAATATATGATGAGAAAACAATCTCAGAATGGCCTGGATAAGTAAAGCGTTTTAAAGGTATAACTACATAAAGTGACACATATCAGATTAGCAAAAAATGGCCTGGTCCTTAAGGTGAAATATGGCAAATTCCTTAAGGGGTTAGAATGTGCTCTTGTTAACAGATAAATAGATTTTAGTGTTGGTCAAGCACCAAAGTGCTTGCGTGCTTTGGTGCTCAAGTAGAACATTTCATGATGCTCGGGAGCACCTGAGCACAATGGAAGTCAATGGGAGAACCCGAGCATTAAGCCAGGCACCCCCTACTCATAAAAAGAGGGGGTTGTCAGGACTCTAGTTCGGCTTATAAGTCCCTGCTCTGACTCCATATATAGCTATGTCCATATATGGAGTCAGTGCTTTGGGACACCCAGTGTATTTAAATTTAATTTAGCCTCTATTTCTGAAAAGTTTCCGGCGGGATTTAAACTCATAACCTTCTACATAGCCAAGAACCTTAACCACTACACTATAGAGTTGCATGGCCAATTGTTAAAAATAAAAATAAAAATATAAGATTACTGCTTTATAGGAATACTCTTTTTTTTTTTTCTTTTTTTTTTTGTAACTGGCCATGCAGCTCTATAGTGTAGTGGTTAAGGTACTTGGCTGTAATGTAGAAGGTTCTGAGTTCAAATCCCACCAAAAACTTTTCAGAAATAGAGGCTAAATTAGATTTAAATACACTGACTTGAGCATCGCTCTCAAGCACACGCAATATTCGGCCGAACACTGCAATGTGCCGAGCATAGAGATGCTTGAGCCAAACTGGTGTTCGGCTGAGCATGCTTGCCCAACACTTATAAATATTAATATAGATATGTTAAAATAAAATAAAAAAATCTATAAATGATTAGTATAGGTGAATATAAGAAACTTTGTAATAAATATTGCTAAAGTGCTCCTTGCTGTTTTTATCAGTCTGTTTTGCTCTTACCTGTTTTAAAATTCATGTTTATGGAGAGAGGAAGAGGAGGAGGTTGCTGGATGAAAGAAACAAACTGCAGTTTCTTAGCTCGGCTACTCTTAAAACTTTTGACTCTACTATTTAGTAAGATAATGATGTATCACTGTTCAGAGTGAGGTATCAAATTACTTACTAGCTGGCAGCAGCCTCTTCTCACCTCTCCATAGACTTTTGTGTATGAGACAGGAGATGATAATTGAAGCATAATTCTTTAATAAAATACATCACAAGTTTTTTTTTACATTGACCTATACTATTCATTCCTGAAAACTTGTTTATAATTGGAATTATACTTTCAAGGTACATATTTGGTATGTCGCATCCGTAACAACCTACTCTATAAAAATACTACATGACCTAACCTGTCAGATAAACGTTGTAATTAACAAAAAAAGTGCTAAAACAGCTATTTTTTGTTACCTCGCCTCACAAAAAGTGTAATATAGAGCAACCAAAAATCATTTGTACCTTAAAATAGTACCAACAAAACTGCCAACTTATCCCGTAATTTCCAAAGTGGGGTCCCGTTTTTGAAATACATCACAAGTTTTTTTTTTACATTGACCTATACTATTCATTCCTGAAAACTTGTTTATAATTGGAATTACACTTTCAAGGTACAATTGGGATATATATTTTTTGGGGGTTGGGGTGGCTCAATCAGCACAATATTTATGCTATTGAAAGATAAAAGAATATGGCATACTGACTCCATTTAAAGACTGGAGTATGAAACAGTAAGTATTTGGGGTTCTCTAAACCTCTCTGTCATTCTCTACCTCCCAAGGGCCCTCTAATAGGCAGAGTGTATTAGAGTATATGTTTTTCCTAGAGTGTTCCTTTAAGTTAACAACACATAGTAACATAGTTTATAAGGCCAAAGAAAGACATCTGTCCATCCAGTTTCACCTGTTATCCTGCCAGTTGATCCAGAGGAAGGCATAAAAAAAAACTGTGAAGTAGAAGCCAATTTTCCCCACTTAAGGGGAAACAAATTCCCGACTACAATCAGGCAATCAGAGTAACTCCCTGGATTAACGACCCATCTCTAGTAGCTATGGCCTATAATATTATATCACTCCAGAAATACATCCAAGACACTCTTGAACTCTTTTAGTAATCTCACCATCAACACCTCCTCAACAGAAACTTCCAAGGTCTCACTGCTCTTACCTTAAAGAATCCTCTTCTATGTTTGTGTACAAACCTTCTCTCTACCAGACACAGAGGATATCCCCTTGTCATAGTCACAGTCCTGGGGATAACTATATGATGGGGTTTTTTCATGTCAATGTTACCCAATGTTTTACCCTTTAGTATGTATGGGTGACTTGCATTATTCATTCCCATATGCATAACCTTACATTTGCCCAAGCCTCCAATCTATCCAGATCCCTCTGTCCTAATGTACTGTCCTCTTCTGTGTTAATTACTTTACACAGTTTAGTGTTATGCAAGCCTTCTACAAGATCATTAATAATTATATTGAAGAGAATAGGTCCCAATTCTGACCCCTAAGGTACTCCACTAGTGACAGTGACCCAATCTGAGTGTGTACCATTAATAACCACTCTGTTTTCTATCACTAAGCCAGTTACTTACCCACATACAGACATTTTCTCCCAGTCCAAGCACTCTCATTTTTTATACGAACCTTTCATGCGGTACAGTGTCAAATGCTTTGTAGAAGTACAGATATACGACATCCATTGATTTGCCGCTGTCAAATCTAGAATTTACCTCATCATAGAAACTGATTAAATTAGTTTCACATAACCAATCTCTCATAAAGCCATGCAGATATTGCATTATTTGCCTATTTTTATTGAGGTACTCCAAGATAGCATCTCTTAGAAAACTTTCAGTTTACGCATGACAGATGTTAAACTTACTGGCCAATAGCTATGTTTTTGGACCCTTTTTGAATATTGGCACCACATTTGATATGTGCCAATTCTATGGAACACTCCCTGTCAGTCCTTAAATATCAGAAATAAGGGTCCAGCTATGACATTACTCAATTCTCTTTGGATACAGCAGTGTATGCCATCTGCTCCTGGTGATTTGTCTATTTTAATCTTTTTAAGACGCAGCTCTACTTCTTCCTGGGTCAGACAGGGCCCTTTTAATGGGAAATTTACTTTTTCAATCTGCATTTTATGACAGTTTATTTTCCTCAGTGAATACAGTGGAGAAAAAAAAATGTAATCGCTCTTTGCAACTCCCTCCTCATTTCTATGTAGAGTGCAGACACCTTCAGAGTTATACTTTTTACCATTTATATAATTGTACAATATTTTAGGGTTAGTGTTGCTCTTTTTGGAAATTAATCACTTGGTCTCTAGTTTGGGTGCTTTATTTGTTTTTTACATATTTTTATTTCTTATAGTTTTTCAGTGCTTCCTCGCTACGCTCCTGTTTTAGTGATTTAAATACTTTCCTTTTGTCATTTATTGTTTTCTTTACAGTTCTATTTATCCACATTAGTTTTTTCTTGATCCTTAACCTTTTATTCCCATAAGGTATTTACTTCTCACAATTAGATTTTAGAATGCTTTTAAAAATATCCCATTTTGTGGCTGTATTTTTATTTTTGAGGACTTTGTCCCAGTTAGTTAGGCCTATGTCCTCCCTTTTGGCTAAATTGAGCTTTTTTTAAGTTTGGTATTTTTGTTTCTCCCTGAAGAAACATTCTTTTAAATTACAATTGGAAGGTTATTACTTTATGGTCACTATTTCCCATGTGTCCCCCAACCTGCACATCAGTTGTTCTGTCAGGTCTATTGGTTAATACTAAGTCCAGTATGGCTGGGGTTGGGAAAGGTAATTGTCTTTGGTTATTGCCAAGAACCTGTTTTCTTTATGAGATTCAATAAGACATTCAAAAATAAATTAATGGGTTAATATTGAATTTACCTTTAAAACAAGGAGCCAAAGATCCATAGGCCATGTTCAAGGTATAGCCAATACTTAATAGTCCAAAGGGAACTGTAGCATGCTGAATAATTTCAGTACTAAATCCACTGCCATAGTTATATTCTGCCCAGGAAAATTCAGATCCTGGAAATTCCTTCCACACTATATCATTAGGAGATTTGTCATTAAATTGAATTCCTGGAGCAGTTGACGTTTTAGCTATGATCACACCCACATTTGTGTCAAATTTCTCTTCTCCAATTAGACTATAGCCAAGGCCATATGAATCAGTGTCTGGAATGCTTGTAAGGAATGAGCCAAATGTTTTGCCCTCATTTATCCCACCGAGACCATGAAGCAAAACTTGGATGCCATGAGTGCTTTGGATGGATAGAGGTGAAGAAACAGTTACGTTAATTTGAATTAGATCCCCTGCAGTCACCTCTTTAGTTACAATTTCTGTTCCAGACTGGTATGTAATGTTAGTGTTTTGGGAAGCCATGACAAGCACCGTGTCATATGCAGGTTGGAAGGAAAATCCTGGGACAAAGAATGAGGTTCCCCAACTCACAACCGGTTTAAGTTGTTCATAGACATGACCACAACCAATGTAATTTTCAACACATGTGTGTCCAGCCACAACGGCAATCCTATAGTTGGCAACCACTCTGGTACCCGAGAGGTCCTCTGTACTCTGAATTTGGACACTTTCAAATGGCATCAAGTTCAGGGTTATTTTGTCCCCTTTTGAATAATTTGTCCCATTCAAAAAGACAGATCCCGTTAGGTGGATCTCAACGATTGTTTTGTTTTCAGAGGAAAGAACAAAAAACTCTTTGTATTGATTTTGGGGTCCATTTGGAGGGGTGATGATATAATATTCTGTATCCAACTTATGTACTGGGTAGACTAGGGCCCTGTCACCACTGATGTTTTTGTAATTTGTGGACATGACAGTAATGTCTGCATCAGCCTCAATTTTCATGAGATATATGCATTTTTCTGTCCCCTTTAGCCCTGAGGTAATATTTAAAGGAATTATTATAGTTTTTCCTTTCTCAATTGTCACCTCCTTCTTAAAGTCACACTTGATTACAGTAATCAAAACATTGGCGGGAGCTAAATTTGCAGTGACCAGGATTTGTGTTTCAGATGGCATATCAGAGATATCATTCTGTAAAAAAGTTGTGATAAAGCTTCTTCCTGAGGACTTTACATCTTTAAGGCCTATAGATTAAAAAAATGAATGCTATTATGCCTTATACATATTGTATGGTTGCATAGTTTTCTATATAGCAGGTAAATGTTTTAATTGTTTTCCTTTGTGACATTCAGTGACTCAGTTAATTTATGAAAAGTAAGGTGCCTTCATACGTGGTGGAAAAATCCACTAGAAAATATGCAGGTGCAGATTTTTACAAAAGTGTGTATTTTGTTACATATTTTTACATATGGATATATTCTGCTACATTATTTACACTGTAGAATCTCATTCCACAGAAAACATAGGGCAGGGATTGACAGTTTTCAACCCAATAGGATAGCATGGCGGAAGCATTTATGATGCATATTATTTGGCAGATATTTCAAGCACACATGAAGGCTCCCTTCAGAGTTTGTCCAGAATTACTAAAAATATTTGTGGCTTTCTTTTGTCCATGATTTTTTCTTGTATTGCAGCAATGCCAAACATAGTCATTGGACAAGAATTGTCCTTGTTTTTCTAAATCTCTACCTATTTAAGACCAATTTAATTTATACACATGTTTTTTTCTAAATATTCTCAGAACATTTCTAAGTTTATAAGTTATCATTTTCATTCTAATATATTTATCATGTCTTTCTATTCTTGTCTTTGTGTGCTATTTTGGGCTTAGTCCCATTCATATTCTTGTGTGTCAGGATGGATGCTTAACTATAGGTGAAGCAACCTACCTGATGGCATTTTGTTCTCAATTATCCCCCCAGTTTTAGGCAGTTCAGGTAACAAACCTGTATGAAATTAAACAAAAGTTATTAAATATTATTTCTTAACAATTCTATGTTTAATTACTATAAGTTGGTAGCCAAATTTTGGTTTCTCTACAAGAATTTTATTACAATTTTAACTATTCATGGGCCCCATCCTTAGATTATGATAATCCACTCATTGTCCGATATCTGTGATAAATAACTTCCAGCACTCCAGCTGTGGTGAAACTACGAATCCCAAGATATACAATCGCTTGGCTGTTCTGAGAACTTTATAGAAAGGAATGGAGCATTGTAGGAGCCATAGTTTTACCACAGCTGGAGTGCCAATGGTTAGCAATCACTGTCCTATATGTTGGTCTGCTTTTGAAGTGGAAATGTATGATCTGCTACAGCATCCCCTAGTGATTAAATCTAATTGTCAGTGGTTTCTGAAGCACCATCTATAGCAGAAAGCAGATCAAATTGCTATGTTGATAAGGTCCCTCCTTAAAAGGGTTGTGCAGTGACTGTATATTAATTACCTATCCTCAGGATAGATGTACTATATACAGAGCAGCACAACGGTACCTTTCAACTTATAAATTCAGGAATGCATCCGCCAGTCCAACTCCCCTGACCCTTAGGTGTTACAGCGATAGATAGTACAAAAAAATGTGACGGCAGCATCTCCAATCCAATAAGGATTTATTCACACACGGTGTATGATACAGTACACATGGTCCAGATACAACAATGTTTCGGTTACATGCTAGCCTTTGTCGAGCTTGACAAAGGCTAGTATGTAGCCGAAACATTGCTGTATCTGGACCGTGTGTACTGTTTCATGCACCGTGTGTGAATAAAGGTTTATTGGATTGGAGATGCTTCCGTTATATTTTTTATACTATCTATCCTCAGGATAGGTCTTGAAAATCAGATTGGCAGGGGTTCGTTAGCGGTCACCCCCGCGATCTGCTATATAAAGAGGTAGTGACATTCAGGCTGTTTCCACTTCAAAAATTCCGGCGGGATTTGAACTCACATCCTTCTACATTATAGCCAAGAACCTTAACCACTACACTATAGACCTGCATGGCCAATTGTAAACAAAATCAAATAAAATAAAATATGAGATTACTGCTTTATAGGAATACTTTTTTAATTATTATTATTTTTTAACTGGCCATGCAGCTCTACAGGTCCTTCTAAAAAAATTAGCATATTGTGATAAAGTTCATTATTTTCTGTAATGTACTGATAAACATTAGACTTTCATATATTTTAGATTCATTACACACCAACTGAAGTAGTTCAAGCCTTTTATTGTTTTAATATTGATGATTTTGGCATACAGCTCATGAAAACCCAAATTTCCTATCTCAAAAAATTTGCATATTTCATCCGACCAATAAAAGAAAAGTGTTTTTAATACAAAAAAAGTCAACCTTCAAATAATTATGTTCAGTTATGCACTCAATACTTGGTCGGGAATCCTTTTGCAGAAATGACTGCTTCAATGTGGCGTGGCATGGAGGCAATCAGCCTGTGGCACTGCTGAGGTGTTATGGAGGCCCAGGATGCTTCGATAGCGGCCTTAAGCGTATCCAGAGTGTTGGGTCTTGCGTCTCTCAACTTTCTCTTCCCAATATCCCACAGATTCTCTATGGGGTTCAGGTCAGGAGAGTTGGCAGGCCAATTGAGCACAGTAATACCATGGTCAGTAAATCATTTACCAGTGGTTTTGGCACTGTGAGCAGGTGCCAGGTCGTGCTGAAAAATGAAATCTTCATCTCCATAAAGCTTTTCAGCAGATGGAAGCATGAAGTGCTCCAAAATCTCCTGATAGCTAGCTACATTGACCCTGCCCTTGATAAAACACAGTGGACCAACACCAGCAGCTGACATGGCACCCCAGACCATCACTGACTGTGGGTACTTGACACTGGACTTCAGGCATTTTGGCATTTCCCTCTCCCCAGTCTTCCTCCAGACTCTGGCACCTTGATTTCTGAATGACATGCAAAATTTGCTTTCATCCAAAAAAAGTACTTTGGACCACTGAGCAACAGTCCAGTGCTGCTTCTCTGTAGCCCAGATCAGGCGCTTCTGCCGCTGTTTCTGGTTCAAAAGTGGCTTGACCTGGGGAATGCGGCACCTGTAGCCCATTTCCTGCACACGCCTGTACACGGTGGCTCTGGATGTTTCTACTCCAGACTCAGTCCACTGCTTCCGCAGGTCCCCCAAGGTCTGGAATCGGTCCTTCTCCACAATCTTCCTCAGGATCCGGTCACCTCTTCTCGTTGTGCAGCATTTTCTGCCACACTTTTTCCTTCCCACAGACTTCCCACTGAGGTGCCTTGATACAGCACTCTGGGAACAGCCTATTCGTTCAGAAATTTCTTTCTGTGTCTTACCCTCTTGCTTGAGGGTGTCAATGATGGCCTTCTGGACAGCAGTCAGGTCGGCAGTCTTACCCATGATTGCGGTTTTGAGTAATGAACCAGGCTGGGAGTTTTTAAAAGCCTCAGGAATCTTTTGCAGGTGTTTAGAGTTAATTAGTTGATTCAGATGATTAGGTTCATAGCTCGTTTAGAGAACCTTTTCATGATATGCTAATTTTTTGAGATAGGAATTTTGGGTTTTCATGAGCTGTATGCCAAAATCATCAATATTAAAACAATAAAAGGCTTGAACTACTTCAGTTGGTGTGTAATGAATCTGAAATATATGAAAGTCTAATGTTTATCAGTACATTACAGAAAATAATGAACTTTATCACAATATGCTAATTTTTTTAGAAGGACCTGTATACTGTAGTGGTTAAGGTACTTGGCTGTAATGTAGAAGGTTCTGAGTTCAAATCCCACCAGAAACTTTTCAGAAATAGAGCCTAAATTAGATTTAAATACACTGACTTGAGCATCGCTTTCAAGCACACACAATATTTTGCCAAACACCGCGATGTGCCAAGCATAGCGATGCTTGAGCCAATCTGGTGTTCAGCCGAGCATGCTCGCCCAACACCTATAAATATTAATTTAGATATGTTAAAATAAAATAAAACATTCTATAAATGAATAGTATAGGTGAATATAAGAAACTTTGTAATAAATATTGCTAAAGTGCTCCTTGCTGTTTTTATCAGTCTGTTTAGCTCTTACCTGCTTTAAAATTCATTTTCATGGAGAGAGGGAGAGGAGGAGGTTGCTGGATGAAAGAAACAAACTGCAGTTTCTTAGCTCAGCTATACTTAACACTTTTGACTCTACTATTTAGTAAGATAAAGCTCTATCACTGTTCAGAGTGAGGTAATAAATTACTTACTAGCTGGCAGCTGCCTCCTCATCTCTTCTCCCCTCTCTATAGACTTTTGTGTATAAGATAGGAGATGATAATTGAAGCAATTATAAAGAAGCTAAGTGACAGGAAAAAGTAGGAAAGCACACTGAGAAGCCAATGAGGGAGCATAATTATTTAATAAGATACATCACAAAGGTTTTTTTTTTACATTGACCTATACTATTTATCCCTGAAAACTTGTTTACAATTGGAGTTACACTTTCAATGTACAATTGGGATATATATTTTGGGGGCGTGGGGGCTCAATCAGCACAATATTTATGCTATTGAAAGATAAAAGAATATGGCATACTAACTCCATTAAAAAATATCCCATTTTGTGGCTTTATTATTGAGGAATTTGTCCCAGTTAGTTAGGCCTATGTCCTCCCTTTTGGCTAAATTTTGCTTATTTGAAGTTTGGTATTTTTGTTTCTCCCTAAATAAACATTCTTTTAAATGACATATGGAAGGTTATTACTTTATGGTCACTATTTCCCAGGTGTCCCCCAACTTGCACATTAGTTGTTCTGTCAGGTCTATTGGTTAATACTAAGTCCAAAATGTCTGTCCCTCTAGTCAGGTTCTGAAACTAGTTGGGAAAGGTAATTGTCTTTGGTTATTGCCAAGAACCTGTTTCCTTTATGAGATTCAATAAGACATTTAAAAATAGATTAATGGGTTAATATTAAATTTACCTTTAAAACAAGGAGCCAAAGATCCATAGGCCATGTTCAAGGTATAGCCAATACTTAATAGTCCAAAAGGAACTGTAGCATGCTGAATAATTTCAGTACTAAATCCACTGCCATAGTTATATTCTGCCCAGGAAAATTCAGATCCTGGAAATTCCTTCCACACTATATCATTAGGAGATTTGTCATTAAATTGAATTCCTGGAGCAGTTGACGTTTTAGCTTTGATCACACCCACATTTGTGTCAAATTTCTCTTCTCCAATTAGACTATAGCCAAGGCCATATGAATCAGTGTCTGGAATGCTTGTAAGGAATGAGCCAAATGTTTTGCCCTCATTTATCCCACCGAGACCATGAAGCAAAACTTGGATGCCATGAGTGCTTTGGATGGATAGAGGTGAAGAAACAGTTACGTTAATTTGAATTAGATCCCCTGCAGTCACCTCTTTAGTTACAATTTCTGTTCCAGACTGGTATGTAATGTTAGTGTTTTGGGAAGCCATGACAAGCACCGTGTCATATGCAGCTTGGAAGGAAAATCCTGGGACAAAGAATGAGGTTCCCCAACTCACAACCGGTTTAAGTTGTTCATAGACATGCCCACAGTCAATGTTATTTTGAGCACATGTGTGTCCAACCACAACGGCAATCCTATAGTTGGCAACCACTCTGGTACCCGAGAGGTCCTCTGTACTCTGAATTTGGACACTTTCAAATGGCATCAGGTTCAGAGTTATTTTGTCCCCTTTTGAATAATTTGTCCCATTCAAAAAGACAGATCCCATTAGGTGGATCTCAACGATTGTTTTGTTTTCAGAGGAAAGGACCAAAAACTCTTTGTATTGATTTTGGGGTCCATTTGGAGGGGTGATGATAAAATATTCTGTACCCAACTGATGTACTGGGTAGACTAGGGCCCTGTCACCACTGCTGTTTTTGTAATTTGTGGACATGACAGTAATGTCTGCATCAGCCTCAATCTTCATGGGGTGTGAGCTGTTTGATGTCCCACTCAGTTCTGAGCTGATGTCTATTACTACAGTTTGTCCTTTCTCAACCGCCACCTCTTTCTTAAAGTCAGAGTTGTTTATAATAACTGAAACTTTGGCAGGAGCTGAAGTCGAAGTCACCAGTATTTGTCTTTCAGCTGGCTTGTCCGAGATGCCATTCTGTAAAAAAGTTGTGATAAACTCTCTTCCTGAAGAGGTCACGTCTTTAGTGCCTATAATAAATGTATAATTATTATTAATTAAAATCTATTCAAAATGTTTATGTTATATCTATATTACAGTAGAAAAGTAGGTAATGGACACATATTCATTCTTATGCTTATTTTGAGTTATCCATATGGCACTAGGTATTACAAGTAAAAAAAATTACATTAACATTTTATTTTATTTTTTTAAATGTCCCCAAGGTACTCATTCTGGGTAATCTTCCTTCATGAATAATAACATGGATGTTGATTATATTTCTTTCTATTCTATCAATCTAAACCATTTCAGGCCTCATTTAGGAAAACTAAAAGCAAATATGCCTTTTTTTCTCATAGTAAGTTCTTAATTAGACAGCTTTCATAAATGAGGCCCATCGTGTTATTTTAAGTTTTACATATATTAACATTGTAAATTTCAATAACTCCATAACAGGAGCAATAGCCACTTTTAGTGTGAATATGAAAGAAAAGTACTCCATATACTAAACCTCCAGCAACATACAAATAAAGAACTGGCCCTTAGACCACCTATTGGTGTCACATTTTGGCTCGAGAAGGCTGTTTAGCCATAAAGTCTTGTCATGTACTTGAGACCCAAAATGCAGAAAGATTCCTTTTTGGCATCAGTTGACTAGTTTCTCCTACTTCAATTTGAAAGGAAATAGCAAAGCAAAGAAAAACATAGATTTTTTGAGCGATATATACATGTTCTTCCATACTTAAGGAGGTTGTCTCACTTCAGCAAATAGCATTTATTATGTAGAATAAGTTAATACAAGGCACTTACTAATGTATTGTTATTATCTATATTGCTCCCATTGCTGGTTTGATTCATTTTTCCATCACATTATGCACTGCTTGTTTCCATAGTTATGACCACCCTGCAATCCATCAGTGGTGGTCCTGCTCACACACTATAGGAAAAAGCACTAGCCTATATGCGCTCCCACGGTCCCAGACACCAAATAGGCTACCGGATGATACATTGTTGGATGGCAGGGTGGTCATAACCATGGAAATGCACAGTGTATAATGTGATGGAAAAATGAATCCAGTCAGCAAAGGAAGCAACATGGACAATCACAATATATTAGTAAGTGCTTTGTATTAACTTTCTCTACATGATAAATGCTATTTACTGAAGTGAGACAACCCCTTTAAGATAAAGGACATAATTCTGAATAATTATTGGATGAATATATCAGTTATCAGGCCTTCCATATGTATAGATAAAGAGACACTTAAGAGGTAATTTATTAAGACTGGTATTTTTGACCCCGGTCTTAATAAACCCCTATACCTGGCCGCAGTTATGTGAAAGCAACAGCCTCTTAATAACTTTGGCGGATTCTCCGCAGCTTCTAAATGTAAGACACCTTCCTTGCTGTCTTACATTTAGACCTTTTTCTATGCCTGAAAAAGGTATAGAAAATGGTAAATGAGATGGGCCTGACAGCCCCTCCCCTTCCCCGCTCACTTCACACCCACTTTTTTAGACTTGGTGGGAAAAGTTAATATAGGCGTATTTCAGTTTCATAAATAACCCCCTTGGTTCTTTTTGAATCAACCC
Organism: Bufo gargarizans; assembly: GCF_014858855.1. Classification (NCBI taxonomy): domain Eukaryota; kingdom Metazoa; phylum Chordata; class Amphibia; order Anura; family Bufonidae; genus Bufo; species Bufo gargarizans. Next base: position 712,870,677 of record NC_058081.1, read on the forward strand.
ATGAGTACCAGGGATTCCAGACAATCCTCCTATAAAATGTAAAGACATTTAACATTTATCTATTATCTTTTTTTTTTTTTTTTCATGTACCCAGACATCATACATTTTACATACTTTTCCCCACGTGACCTCCAAAGAAAGCCAGGGAGTCAAATACAGCATCACAGGGAACATGAGTACAGTACTCACAAATCTGACTGCATTTTTTATTTTAACTGAAAGTAGGTGAAAACAAAAGTAGAAAAGAAAAGAAGAAAAAGGGAAAGAAATGGGAGGGAGAGAGACATAGGGGGGGAAGGCAGAACTATACTGCCAGGGGTCCCAAGGTATTACCCAGAGATGCTTTAAGATACCACGAGGTATACTGAAAGGGTTTGACCAATTCCCCAATCTCTGTCGGGCTAAGGTGCGCCGCAATAAAAGTACGCCATTTATTGAAGAATTTGGAAGCCGAACCTTCCTTGTGCCTAGACGCTTCAATCCTCTCGAATCCCAATAGAACTTTTAGTTCAGAAACCACCGCTGGAATGTCTGGCATGGCATCTGTGAGCCATCTTTGGAGTAAGACTCTTTTGGCTACCAATAAAACAGAGTGTAATATGATCGGTATCTGAGTCGGGTTTTCCGGACATATATAATGGAAAATCAGGGTCTCGGATTCCGCAGGTAATTCCACCAACCAGGTAGTCTTGATATACTCAATCACCGCAACCCAAAATTTTACGACCTCAGGACAGGTCCATATGCCATGCCAGAAATCCGTAGCTGCCAATTTGCAATTTGGACAATGTGTGATACGGTCCAGAAACTGAGGCGAGACTGGAAAGTTAAAACCATAGATTGCCCTATGCATCATTCTAAAAAACGTTTCACGCCAAGTCTCACCTATCACGCACTGGCGTACCTTACTCCAACCTTCCAGGATTTTAACCCCAATCTCATCATCCAAGGTGACATGCTCCCACTTCCTAAAAAGTGTGGACACTTTGGCTTTCGTAAAATTGCCTGAAAGAGCCCTATACAACCTAGAGAGAGAAACTGTTTGGGGGGAGAAACTAAGGATCTCGTCAAAGGAATTTGAGGTCGCCTCCCTTGACAGATCACGCAGTCTACATGAGCAGAAACCCCAAATCTGCATTATTTGCAGGAAATGGGAATCCGGTAGGGTGAATCTCTCCTTCAACTCTTTTGGAGTCAACGAGCGTTTTTCCCCCGGGTGCATCAGATGTTCCACCCTGGTCAAGCCTCTAGATACCCACAGCTCCAGGGGTCTCAAACTAGTTCCTGACGGAGATTCCGGATGGCCCCATAGCGGCATCCATTTCGAGATTGCATGAGGCAAATCCATTGCCTTCCTAATCGCCTTCCAGGCTGCCAACGTATCTCTCAATAAAAGCGAGGATTTAATATCCCCAGGTAACACGGCCAGGTTAGAGTGAAGACACGAAACCAAGTTCCAAGGAGCTACCAGGTTTTGTTCTAACTCCCTATTAGAGAAAAGATCGGTATTTTGTACCCAATCGGATATGTGGCGCATAAGACATGCTAAATTGTAACCCCGCACATTTGGGAATTTCACCCCTCCTTCTGGTTTATCTATTATCTTATTGGAATATCTTTCTCATAGTAAAATATTTCTTTAAATGAGCAAATAGATTTGTTTAATCTTATAAGCCATTCAGTTCCATCTTCATCATACCTGGTGTTCCTGGTACTGTAGGAAATCCACCAACATGACTTTACAGAATTAATATGTCAAAAAAATATCTATCACATATATTTTAATTAATTACTCTTTTGGCAAAAATAAATATAAAACATAAAAATTAATGTTTTTATCGGATTCGGCACTTACTCTGTTCTTTCTGAATTATATCTCCATGAATTTCAGGTAGTCCATCTATATTGGTAAAAAATAAAATGTTTCTTAAAATCTGTCAAGTATATGATTTGCTTTTTGCTTTCAGCTGAAAAAAGTTATACTATATACTGTTTAGGGAGAGTTCATATCACTGCTATTTTTCTGTTCTTCTGACCCACTGATCACTGTTCATCGTGCGTCAGGTTTTCCACCTATATAAACTAATGGTACTTTCACACTAGCGTTAGTCTTTTCCAGTATTGAAATCCGGTAAAGGGTCTCAATACCAGAAAAGACACATCAGTAGGGATGAGCGAACCCGAACTGTATAGTTCGGGTTCGTACCGAATTTTGGGGTGTCCGTGACACAGACCCGAACCCGAACATTTTCGTAAAAGTCCGGGTTCGGGTTCGGTGTTCGTCGCTTTCTTGGCGCTTTTTGAAAGGCTGCAAAGCAGCCAATCAACAAGCGTCATACTACTTGCCCCAAGAGGCCATCACAGCCATGCCTACTATTGGCATGGCTGTGATTGGCCAGTGCAGCATGCCTCTATTTAAGCTGGAGTCACGTAGCACCGCACGTCACTCTGCTCTGATCAGTGTAGGGAGAGGTTGCAGCTGCGACTGTTAGGGCGAGATTAGGCAGTTATTAACTCAGCAAAAACACTTAATTCAATGATCAATCTACAGCTGTGGATCATTGAACTGCTGCTATTTAATTGCTCACTGATTGTAGACTGACCAGAGCGTTTTTATGTCACTTTTTTCTGGGGTGATCGGCGGCCATTTTGTGTCTTGTGGTGCGCCAGCACAAGCTGCCACCAAGTCCATTTAACCATCAATAGTGTGGTTATTTTTTTTGCTATATCCTACATCAGGGGCTTGGCTGTGCTTGCTATTTTATTGAGGGGTGAAATACAATTGCCAAAATAGCAGTACCCTAAATCTGGTGAATCAGCTGTGGCTAGCCAATTGTAATACTGTCTGCTGTCTGGCAAAGGATATATTTTTGTTCTGGGTTGAAATACAATTCCCAACTTAGCAATTCCCTAAATCAGTGGTTTCTGCTGTATCAGGCCAACTTTAAATTTAAGTCTAATTCTGTCCGTAAACGTATACCTGTCATCCAGCGCCTAAATGATAGGCCTAAAATTTATATTCAGCTAAATCTGTGTTTATTGCTGAGGCTGGTCAATTCATTTAGTGTCCGCCAAAGCACAGTTTTTGTTCTGGGTTGAAATACAATTCCCAACTTAGCAATTCCCTAAATATTTGGTTTCTGCTGTATCAGGCCTACTTTAAATCTATCCATAAAAGGGTATATTAGATTGAAGGTGCGGATAGGGTCATTCTCAATAACTTCACACGCTACCGTGCATTTCCAAGTATAATTCTATCCGTAAACGTATACCTATCATCCAGCGCCTAAATACTAGGCCTACAATTTATATTCAGCTAAATCTGTCATTATTGCTGTGGCTGGTCAAGTTATTTGGTGTCCGTCAAAGCACAGTTTTTTTTCTGGGTTAAAATACAATTCCCAACTTAGCAATTCCCTAAATTAGTGGTTTCTGCTGTATCAGGCTTACTTTAAATCTATCCATAAAGGGTATATTAGATTGAAGGTGCGGATAGTGTCATCCTCAATAACTTCACACGCTACCGTGCATTTCCAAGTCTAATTCTGTCCGTAAACATATACCTGTCATCCAGGGCCTAAATACTAGGCCTACAATTTATATTCAGCTAAATCTGTCGTTACTGCTGTGCCTGTATTAGTGTCATACGGTACCTAAATAGATAGCCAGATAGTCTTAGGTGTCTGTAAAAAAAGGCCTGAATTTGAATTCAATACATTGGGCCAAATAATTTTTTTCTTATTGTGGTGAACAGTAACAATGAGGAAAACATCTAGTAAGGGACGCGGACATGGTCGTGGTGGTGTTAGTGGACCCTCTGGTGCTGGGAGAGGACGTGGCCGTTCTGCCACAGCCACATGTCGTAGTGAACCAACTACCTCAGGTCCCAGTAGCCGCCAGAATTTACAGCGATATTTGGTGGGGCCCAATGCCGTTCTAAGGATGGTAAGGCCTGAGCAGGTACAGGCATTAGTCAATTGGGTGGTCGACAGTGGATCCAGCACGTTCACATTATCTCCCGCCCAGTCTTCTGCAGAAAGCACACAGATGGTGCCTGAAAACCAAGCCCATCAGTCTGTCACATCACCCCCATGCATATCAGGGAAACTGTCTGACCCTCAAGTTATGCAGCAGTCTCTTATGCTGTTTGAAGACTCTGCTGGCAGGGTTTCCCAAGGGCATCCACCTAGCCCTTCCCCAGCGGTGGAAGACATAGAATGCACTGACGCTCAACCACTTATGTTTCCTGATGATGAGGACATGGGAATACCACCTCAGCATGTCTCTGATGATGACAAAACACAGGTGCCAACTCCTGCGTCTTTCTGCAGTGTGCAGACTGAACAGGAGGTCAGGGAGGAAGACTGGGTGGAAGACGATGCAGGGGACGATGAGGTCCTAGACCCCACATGGAATGAAGGTCGTGCCACTGACTTTCACAGTTCGGAGGAAGAGGCAGTGGTGAGACCGAGCCAACAGCATAGCAAAAGAGGGAGCAGTGGGTAAAAGCAGAACACCCGCAGCCAAGAGACTCCGCCTGCTACTGACCGCTGCCATCTGGGACCGAGCACCCCAAAGGCAGCTTCAAGGAGTTCCCTGGCATGGCACTTCTTCAAACAATGTGCTGACGACAAGACCCGAGTGGTTTGCACGCTGTGCCATCAGATCCTGAAGCGAGGCATTAACGTTCTGAACCTTAGCACAACCTGCATGACCAGGCACCTGCATGCAAAGCATGAACTGCAGTGGAGTAAACACCTTAAAAACAAGGAACTCACTCAGGCTCCCCCTGCTACCTCTTCTGCTGCTGCCGCCTCGGCCTCTTCTGCTGCTGCCGCCTCGGCCTCTTCCTCCGCCTCTGGAGGAACGTTGGCACCTGCCGCCCAGCAAACAGGGGATGTACCACCAACACCACCACCTCCGTCACCAAGCATCTCAACCATGTCACACGGCAGCGTTCAGCTCTCTATCTCACAAACATTTGATAGAAAGCGTAAATTCCCACCTAGCCACCCTCGATCCCTGGCCCTGAATGCCAGCATTTCTAAACTACTGGCCTATGAAATGCTGTCATTCAGGCTGGTGGACACAGACAGCTTCAAACAGCTCATGTCGCTTGCTGTCCCACAGTATGTTGTTCCCAGCCGCCACTACTTCTCCAAGAGAGCCGTGCCTTCCCTGCACAACCAAGTATCCGATAAAATCAAGTGTTCACTGCGCAACGCCATCTGTGGCAAGGTCCACCTAACCACAGATACTTGGACCAGTAAGCACGGCCATGGACGCTATATCTCCCTAACTGTACACTGGGTAAATGTAGTGGCGGCTGGGCCCCAGGCGGAGAGCTGTTTGGCGCACGTCCTTCCAACGCCAAGAATCGCAGGGCAACATTCTTTGCCTCCTGTTGCCTCCTCCTCCTACTCGGCTTCCTCCTCCTCTTTTTCCACCTGCTCATCCAGTCAGCCACACACCTTCACCACCAACTTCAGCACAGCCCTGAGTAAACGTCAGCAGGCCATTCTGAAACTCATATGTTTGGGGGACAGGCCCCACACTGCACAGGAGTTGTGGCGGGGTATAGAACAACAGACCGACGAGTGGTTGCTGCCGGTGAGCCTCAAGCCCGGCCTGGTGGTGTGCGATAATGGGCGAAATCTCGTTGCGGTTTGACGCACATCCCTTGCCTGGCGCATGTGCTGAATTTGGTGGTGCAGAAGTTCATTCACAACTACCCCGACATGTCAGAGCTGCTGCATAAAGTGCGGGCTGTCTGTTTGCGCTTCCGGCGTTCACATCCTGCCGCTGCTCGCCTGTCTGCGCTACAGCGTAACTTCGATCTTCCCGCTCACCACCTCATATGCGACGTACCAACCAGGTGGAACTCCACCTTGCACATTCTGGACAGACTGTGCAAGCAGCAGCAGGCCATAGTGGAGTTTCAGCTGCAGCACGCACGGGTCAGTCGCACTGCGGAACAGCACCACTTCACCACCAATGACTGGGCCTCCATGCGAGACCTGTGTGCCCTGTTGCGCTGTTTCGAGTACTCCACCAACATGGCCAGTGGCGATGATGCCGTTATCAGCATTACAATACCACTTCTATGTCTCCTTGAAAAAACACTTAGGGCAATGATGGAAGAGGAGGTGGCCCAGGAGGAGGAGGAGGAGGAGGAAGAGGGGTCATTTTTAGGACTTTCAGGCCAGTCTCTTAGAAGTGACTCAGAGGGAGTTTTTTTGCAACAGCAAAGGCCAGGTACAAATGTGGCCAGCCAGGGCCCACTACTGGAGGACGAGGAGGACGAGGATGAGGAGGAGGTGGAGGAGGATGAGGATGAAGCATGTTCACAGCGGGGTGGCACCCAACGCAGCTCGGGCCCAACACTGGTGCGTGGCTGGGGGGAAACGCAGGACGATGACGATACGCCTCCCACAGAGGACAGCTTGTCCTTACCTCTGGGCAGCCTGGCACACATGAGCGACTACATGCTGCAGTGCCTGCGCAAAGACAGCAGAGTTGCCCACATTTTAACGTGTGCGGACAACTGGGTTGCCACCCTGCTGGATCCACGGTACAAAGACAATGTGCCCACCTTACTTCCTGCACTGGAGCGTGATAGGAAGATGCGCGAGTACAAGCGCACATTGGTAGACGCGCTACTGAGAGCATTCCCAAATGTCACAGGGGAACAAGTGGAAGCCCAAGGCGAAGGAATTGGAGGAGCAAGAGGTCGCCAACGCAGCTGTGTCACGGCCAGCTCCTCTGAGGGCAGGGTTAGCATGGCAGAGATGTGGAAAAGTTTTGTCAACACGCCACAGCTAACTGCACCACCACCTGATACGGAACGTGTTAGCAGGAGGCAACATTTCACTAACATGGTGGAACAGTACATGTGCACACCCCTCCACGTACTGACTGATGGTTCGGCCACATTCAACTTCTGGGTCTCCAAATTGTCCACGTGGCCAGAGCTAGCCTTTTATGCCTTGGAGGTGCTGGCCTGCCCGGCGGCCAGCGTTTTGTCTGAACGTGTATTCAGCACGGCAGGGGGCGTCATTACAGACAAACGCAGCCGTCTGTCTACAGCCTATGTGGACAAGCTGACATTCATAAAAATGAACCAGGCATGGATCCCACAGGACCTGTCCATCCCTTGTGCAGATTAGACATTAACTACCTCCCCTTAACCATATATTATTGTACTCCAGGGCACTTCCTCATTCAATCCTTTTTTTATTTTCATTTTACCATTATATTGCGGGGCAACCCAAAGTTGAATGAACCTCTCCTCTGTCTAGGTGCCGGGGCCTAAAAATATCTGACAGTGACCTGTTCCAGTGTTGGGTGACGTGAAGCATGATTCTCTGCTATTGTCACGGAAGGTGTACAGGAAACAAGAAAACACAAAATGAATGTACTACTGACTGGATCCAAAACTAAGGAACAAAAATGGAGAGCCCTGCATCAGACCTGGCTCTCTCCCTTACTACTCAGCCTATGCGAAAATCCCAATGGTAGATGATCGCATATCCTCGTACCTCGACTGTATAACACCTGAACACCCTATAATAGTGAGGGGACACGACCACCGGCTCCCTACACTAGATACGGAGGGAGTCAGGGTCACCTGGGATCCAGCAAACAGAAAAACACAAATGAATGAACAAAACTTATCTTGTAGAAGACTCAGAAGTAGGATCAACATGCACACACTCCAGGAAGTAATATAAACCGCAAACTGATGCACTATGGGGAGGGATTTAAAGGGATGCAATCAGTGCAACTACTTGACAGCTGAGAGAGGCTAACGAGATGAGAAAATGAAAGCAAAACAAGGAACCTCAAGGAGGAGGTTCTGAAAGGCATCTGTCAGAGCTTCTCAGATGTCTGGTGGTGACAGCTATGACATGAAGCCTGAATCTCTGCTATGGGACCTCTCTCCTCTGTCTGGGTGCCGGGGCCTAAATATCTGACAATAGACTGTTCCAGTTTTGGGTGACGTGAAGCATGATTCTCTGCTATGACATGAAGCCTTTATCTCTGCTATGGGACCTCTCTCCTCTGTCTGGGTGCCGGGGCCTAAATATCTGACAATGGACTGTTCCAGTTTTGGCTGACGTGAAGCCTGATTCTCTGCTCTGACATGAAGCCTGATTCTCTGCTATGGGACCTCTCTCCTCTGTCTGTGTGCCGGGGCCTAAATATCTGACAATGGACTGTTCCAGTTTTGGCTGACGTGAAGCCTGATTCTCTGCTATGACATGAAGACTGATTCTCTGCTATGACATGAAGCCTGAATCTCTGCTATGGGACCTCTCTCCTCTGTCTGGTTGCCGGGGCCAAAATATCTGACAATGGACTGTTCCAGTTTTGGCTGACGTGAAGCCTGATTCTATGCTATGACATGAAGACTGAATCTCTGCTATGGGACCTCTCTCCTCTGTCTGGGTGCCGGGGACAAAATATCTGACAATGGACTGTTCCAGTTTTGGGTGACGTAAAGCATGATTCTCTGCTATGACATGAAGCCTGAATCTCTGCTATGGGACCTCTCTCCTCTGTCTGGGAGATGGGACCTAAATATATGACAATGGACTGTTCCAGTTTTGGGTGACGTGAAGCATGATTCTCTGCTATGACATGAAGCCTGATTCTCTGCTATGGGACCTCTCTCCTCTGTCTGGGTGCCGGGGCCTAAATATCTGACAATGGACTGTTCCAGTTTTGGCTGATGTGAAGCCTGATTCTCTGCTATGACATGAAGCCTGATTCTCTGCTATGGGACCTCTCTCCTCTGTCTGGTTGCCGGGGCCAAAATATCTGACAATGGACTGTTCCAGTTTTGGCTGACGTAAAGCCTGATTCTATGCTATGACATGAAGACTGAATCTCTGCTATGGGACCTCTCTCCTCTGTCCGGGTGTCGGGGACAAAATATCTGACAATGGACTGTTCCAGTTTTGGGTGACGTGAAGCATGATTCTCTGCTATGACATGAAGCCTGAATCTCTGCTATGGGACCTCTCTCCTCTGTCTGGGAGATGGGACCTAAATATCTGACAATGGACTGTTCCAGTTTTGGGTGACGTGAAGCATGATTCTCTGCTATGACATGAAGCCTGATTCTCTGCTATGGGACCTCTCTCCTCTGTCTGGGTGTCGGGGCCTAAACATCTGACAATGGACTGTTCCAGTTTTGGCTGACGTGAAGCCTGATTCTCTGCTATGGGACCTCTCTCCTCTGTCTCGGTGCCGGGGCATAAAAATATTGACAGTGGCCTGTTCCAGTGTTGGGTGACATGAAGCATGATTCTCTGCTATGACATGAAGCCTGAATCTCTGCTATGGGACCTCTCTCCAATTGATATTGGTTCATTTTTATTTATTTTATTTTTATTTATTTCCCTATCCACATTTGTTTGCAGGGGATTGAACTACATTTTGCTGCCTTTTGCAGCCCTCTAGCCCTTTCCTGGGCTGTTTTACAGCCTTTTTAGTGCCGAAAAGAACTTCTCGATCCCGAACATCCAGGTGTTCGCTCAACTCTACATATCAGTTTTGTCCTAATGCATTCTGAATGGAAAGCAATCCGTTCAGTATGCATCAGGGTGTCTGTTATTCCATCCCTTTGAAAAAAAAATGTAAATACTGGATCCGTTATTCCAGATGCTACCGGATGAGATAGATGCTACCGGATGAGACAGGAAAAAAGGGATATCAGTTTACATACTGTTTGCCGGATCCAACAGGCAGCTCCGTTGTCGGAACTGCCTGCCGGATTCAAACAAAGCTAGTGTGAAAGTTGCCTAAGCAAGCAATGTAAAGGAATGTTCCAAGATTTTAACATTGATGACTAGAGTTGAGCAAATCAAAGTTGATGAAGTGGAATTTGATCCAAATTTTTCTAACATGGCTTGTGCGCATGTTAGAAAGAGGAAATAAGAAGCCCGGGAACGAGGGATCACCCATAATGCCATGCATATAGCCAATCAGCAGCTAGCCAGCCCATGTGATGTTCCAGCCCTATAAAAACCATCAGCTTGCTCAGTCTCCTCCATTTTCTAGTGAACTTAGTGCAGAAAGAGACGTTATATATCACTAGGGACATTGATTAGGATATGATACGGAGACATTATCCACACTATAGGGAGAGAGCAGGGACCAATAGAAGAGTATAAAGCTTGGCTAAAAGGATTTACTCTATTACACCTGGCTGCACTGATTGGGGTTAAACCTTGCTCATCTCTATTGATGACCTATCCTCAATATCATATCGGCGGGGGTCCGACCAGCTGTTTGAAATGAAGACTGCTCACATGTGAGCACTGCCATTTCTTTATTGTTTGTGCCTTTCATTTATTGTGCAGCGGCGAGCAGGTGTAATTACAAGAAGTTGTCCCTTTCACTTCTATGGGACGGCTCGTCCCTATACACTTGAATAGGAAGGAGTTGTCCCATTGAAGTGAATGGGACCCTTCTTGTAATTAATTAATTAATTAAACAATGCAGGTAAGGCTTCTCTCATGATCATCGCCGATCTGATATTGATGAAAAATCCCAGAAAACCCCTTTAATCAGCTTTCTAGAAATTTATTTTCTGAAGTATATTAGCTAGCTTTGCAAAAATACTGTATATATAAAAACAGAAAAGTGGTTAATCAACTTAGATACTCCATACTTTCACCAAACTTGCTCAGTTGTCCATTAATGATTTCTGGTGTTCCCCGTTCCCCATCTATATGAATTAGATTAGAATGATTCAGTTTTTTTCAAATTCTATTGCTTATAGTGTAATATAGCTTTTTTCACAAAAAAGTATGTGTAAAATTATAGAATATAAGATTTTTATTGATTTGATCAATCTGAACTTTTAAGGTACTTACTTGATTCTCCATTGATCGTCCCTGGTGTTCCTGATTTTCTAGGTTTTTAATGCATATAAATTAAGCAATAACGCAAATCAAAATATCTTACTCAAGTTTGAATGGCTGTTTTAATTGTATGCAAACAGAAAAAAAAATTTATTTTTTTTTTAACTTTTTTTTTTACTTATAAACTCACTCATTTATACATACTATACTGTGATATCCCATGATTTCAAGGCAATCAACTTACACTGTATATAAATAAAATACAAACTTATAAATACTAAGTGAGTGAATTACCTGAAATTACCAGAAATTCATTTCGGATTTGGCCTTCAGATGCAATTCGATTCAAATAAAATCAACTTGAATTTAAAGGGCCTCAATTGGCCTGAACATTAATGTATGGTGCTTTGGGCTATCATACTATGGTATTCAATCCCTTTTACGCTCTTTAATGCCAAAACAGCATTAGTAATGTCAAAGTGACACAACATATACGGCTATGGGTAAATGAATGGAAGCTGGTTATAGCAAACAGCCTGTTTGAAAACACACAGCATTGTCAAATTTTGTATGATTTTTAAATGTATAACATGGTCCAAAATTCATCCCTTTGGGGCAGAAGATGCCTACCATTGTTTATGCACACTGTGAAATGGGAAGAAGGGGTGGCTTTTTGCAGTTCAAAAATGATCCTTCCTTAGGGGCAGATGTCTGCCGATGATTTAACATGAATAGGGGTATCAGAATAAACAATGGTTCGTTTTTTACAAAGGGTTTTCTATACAGTGCAGTGTGAGATTGCCAGCAGCAGCATAATCGTATGGAACATATTAGAAAAGGCAGAAAATATCAGGCTATATAGTGCCAGTAGTAGCAACAGCAGTAAAGTGTGGAACATGAAGAAAAAGCCAGGAGATGTGTAGTTATGTAGGGGGTAGTATTAGTAGCAACATATGGTAGTTTTGTGCCCACTCATTCCATTATGATGGAGTAATCAATGCAGAAGAAGCAACAGCTAATGATATTTCTGGTGATGTTAACTACAATGACCATGCACTACCAATGGATGTAGCCTAGCTATGACGATAGGGAGGAGGAAGAGAAGGATAGCCTCGCTAATTTTGCTGGCTAGTTTGATTTTCCTATATGAGCTACAACTGTGACTAAATGGCCATATCTTATTCTGTGCCTATAGGTTTTGTCCTACAGGGAAGATGCCCTCCCAGAGCCACCACCACTTAAGCTTGCTCTGGGTCTTACAGATTTTGATCCTACACAAAAAGCAATTAGATCAACTGCTCTGGAGCCTACCATGATAAAAGAAGATCTGGCCGAGTTTTTTTTTCTGTTTTGGCCACAAGTTAGATGTGCTTTTATTGCTATTACCATTGTCCTCCTCTAATGCCATCACCTATAATTCCTGATCAGGTTACCATATCCTGTCTAACACACAATCACCATTATTGTGATATTTCATGAGCTCCTTGCCCTCCCTAAATATTCCCACTTTATTTTTTTCCACGATCGCCTCTACCACCATGGCTACCAATGCCTCTACCACAACTATGGCTACAATAGTCACTATCACCACTAAAAACACAACTATACATTTCAGTCATCATGTCCAATTCTACCTGAAGCGCTTCTCCATGGCAATTCAGACATTGACTGTTCTCCTATAAGTCATCAACAGAAACACTGGAAAATGTTATTTATTACCTGGGGTGTTGACTTTTAGGACAAAAAAAGAACTGTAGGAGTGGCCAGTGAAAACAGAGATCATGGAAAAGAATTAAATCTGAAATCTTTTGAAGGAGAAGACTAAATCACTGTACACTTGCTCAAAGGCAGGATGTCAGACACAGAGTTAACATCACTATCATCCGGCTGTGACTGAGATGATGAGCACGCCATCCAGTGCACAATATAATCTGCTTCATCACAAAAATAATTCACTGACTAACGGAGGCAAAGGACAACTAGTCTATGAAAACTAGCCTATGAAAACAGTGCTACTGATACTATTTGCGCTACAGCCACCCACATTTTCATAAGTAGATAAAATGACATAGGTATTTTATCTTGCAGCATTTACTACTGTCTTTACCATATATTTTTTTTATGAAGAGAAACAATCAGAGGTCACATACTGTAGTCTATCCACTAAAAGTGTTCTGTATTTTTGGACAGAGTTAAGTATAATTACTGTATCACTTATGCATAACAATATGCCAGGCTGCTTTTATTTTAAGGTTTTGTACACCTTTGGAGCCAATTTTGGTTTACGATTGCATTTTACTCATTTTTGGCTAAAAATCATATTTTCAATTTGCCTTTATTTATAATATTGAGCCGTTCTGTCACAAAGGGTTAATTATATTTCTAGCTGTGTGACTGGTACTTTCACTTTGTGGGTCATCTAATAAACCTTATGTCTAAACTACTGAGAGGTTATAAACACTTATTTAAGCCACGTTCTTATTAGTTACATAAGGACTGAGCTTTAATGAGTATTTATAAAGTCAGAGAGCAGAGATAAGAAGTCCTTCTGCTCCCCAGATGATGGAAAAGATAGAAAATCCACAGGCAGCCAGTATAGCATGTCAGCTCTGTACACAAAAAAGGATTCTATATTGTTAATTGGTAAAGACCAATTGAAAAAAAGTTTTTGTAGCTCAAAATAATTGCAATTCAATAATAAAAAAATTGCCCCAAAAGATGTACATAGCCTTTACCCAATAAAAATAATTTTGAGGGTCACTTGAACAGTGTCCAGTATAAATGTGGTGCAATTATCCAGTCCAGTATAAGTGTAATTAAAAGTCCAGAATATTTAACTTTGAAAGAGAATTATTAGCAAGAAATGGTCACTTAGACAGAGTCCAGTATAATTGTATAAAACTAAGGCTACATGCACACGAACATATTTTGTTTCCGCGTTTGTTAAGGTTTTTTTTTTGTGGATAGGATGCATTCATTTCAATGGGACAGCAAAAAATGCGGACAGCACACCCTTTTTTGCGGATGTCAATGGGACATCCGCAAAAAAAAATAGAACATATCCTATTCTTGTCCGTTTTAGGCATTGTTACAATGGATCTGCAAAAAAAAAACTAAGGGCAGACAGCAGACAGATGTAATCCGTATTTTTTTTTGGCGGATCCGCAATTTGCGGACCGCAAAACACATACGGTCATTTGCATGTAGCCTAACACAAAAACCAATATATCAAGTATGCTATACTTTAGGCGCACTATTCTGTGACCAAGTCCAGTACCTATAACTATTACAGAACAATACATCAGGCACTCTACACTCTGATTAACAGTTTGTTAGTTTTTTTTACAAAATTTGAAACAATATAAAAAATGTAATTGTCCAATAGACAGAGTCTGATACAATACACAGATGTAGCCCATGTTATTGTGACACCAGCTGCACCAGAATGGTCACTTTAATGTGATTTGTTATTATTGTAATGTTTTTGTTGTGTTAATTTGTTAAGCCAGTCAAAATAATGGTGTCTAAATTTGTAGGTTAACACTGGTGCACACCAATACATCAGGAAGCACTCTATTAGAACCAGGATTAATATTAATGATTATGAATTACATGACAAACATTCAGCTTAGTCATATTAATAATAAATCAAGTAGTATACAAACTAGTACAAGAAGACAGCCAAAATAAGTTACACAATATGAAACACTGTATTAAATATGATAATATATGGTGCCTATGATATGTCCTCTGACATCACAGCAATAGCCACTCATAATTGTCTGACACTGACTACAAGGCATTATGAGTAAGTCTTTCGGGAAGGGGTCATGTGACTCCTTCATCCTCTCATTTTTGTTGTATTCCGAATGCCATTTTGTGAGCTATTTGCTTGGGGTGAATCCCCAAAACTTCAGATTGGCTAGAAACTGAATTTTCTGGGGAAATTCGTAAGAAATTTGATTTATGGAGAATTGATTTCTTCATCTCAACAACTATGTGGTCCAATTTTATGATATTTAAATATATTACTTTGTATTTGTAAGATATATCATTAAATAAGTCACTCACTGAGTTCTTCTTTCCTTGGAAATCCATCTATAATAAATAAAACAAAGCAATAAAAATAACATTAATACATTTATCAATAGTGATAGATGAAAATCGGCCGGGACAGTTCGCGAGCGTGAACGCGCGAACGCGATCAAATATTCACGAACCGCAAGTTTGTGGCAGGCTCCATTCACTTTAATGGCCGTCGAACCTGAAAAACCTTCAGCTTATATATGCAGCCACCAAAAACTTAGTAGAAGTTTACAAATAGTCCCACAACATGGACAGTGACATACTAGAGGGGGATCAATGACATTTTTATGTGTCTTAAAGAGAAATTTTCTGAACTGTTCCGTGCTGCAGCCTAGAATTTTTTTTATTTTAGACCATGGGAGTACAGGCCTTAAAAATTTGTCATTCACCTGACATAAAAGAAATTCTGATTATGTGGCTCGAGGTACATTATGCGGTCAATGGATAAAATTTTTACTGCAGGCCACTGGACTACAGGCCCCAAACATTAGGCATTCACCAGACAGAAAAGATCAAGTGATTATGTGGCTGGACGTATATTACATGGTCAATCTATATGAATTTTACTGCAGGCCAGTACAAATACAGGTCAAATACATATGTTTAAAAGAACTAAAAATTGAAATTGGATTAAAAACATTGCTAATAAAATTCCCCCTCTTGAAAAAAAAAT
Organism: Bufo gargarizans; assembly: GCF_014858855.1. NCBI lineage: Eukaryota > Metazoa > Chordata > Amphibia > Anura > Bufonidae > Bufo > Bufo gargarizans. The sequence continues at coordinate 712,886,307 of NC_058081.1, forward strand.
GAATGATAATAGTTGAAATTCATTAACACGTGGTTATCACTGGCGTTGAATTCCTCCGAGGCCGCAACAATTATTCATTCAGCGTAGATAAAAGAACAAGTAAGTACGTGGCTGGAGGTAGATTACATGGTCATTATTATCAATTTTCCAGCAGGCCAGTGTACTAAAGGCCCCATAAATTATGCATTCAGCGGACAGAAAATAACAAGTGAGTATGTGGCCAGAGGTAGATTACACGGTCATTAAATATAAATTTTCCAGCAGGCCTGTTTACTATAGGCCCCAAAAATTATGCATTCGCCGAACAGAAAAAAAACAAGTAAGTGGCTGAAGATAGATTGCACGGTCATTGGATATCAATTTTACAGCAGGCCAGTGTACTATAGGCCCCAAAAATTATGCATTCAGCGTACATAAAAGAACAAGTAAGTATGTGGCTGAAGGTAGATTACACGGTCATTGGATATCAATCTTCCAGCAGACCATTGTACTACAGGCCCCAAAAATTATGCATTCGGCGTACATAAGAGAACAAGTAAGTATGTGACTGGAGGTCTATTAGACGCTCAATGGATTTCAATTTTACTGAAGGCCAGTACAAATACAGGTCAAATACATATTTGTAAAAGAACTAAAAATATAAAATTGGATTAAAAACAAGGCTAATGAAATCCTCCCTCTTGAAAAAAACACTAATGATAATAGTTGAAACATGTGGTGGTCACAGATGTTGAATTCATCCGAGGCCCAAAACATTAGGCATTCAACTGACAGAAAAGGCCTTTTATGCCAATGTATTTACCTAAGACAGGGACCAATATTTGTTCTGGGTGGTGGCGGATATTTGTGAGCTGGCATGAGGAAATTAATTTAAACGTGGTCGTCACAGGTGTTGAATTCCTCAGAGATCCATGCCTCATTCATTTTTAGAAATGTGAGGTAGTCCACACTGTCGTGAGCTAGGCGAGTGCACTTATCATTCACGATCCTCCCTACTGCACTTAACGTCCTTTCGGACAGGACACTGGACGAGGGGCAAGCCAACAGTTCAATGACAAATTGTGCCAGATCTAGCCAGAGGTCAAGCCTGCACACCCAATAGTCCAAGGGTTCCTCAGAGTGTCCTCATCAGCCGTTAACTCGATGTAGTCGGACAGCTGTCAGTCTAGGCATTCCCTGAGGCTGGATCCGAAGGGCAGCTGTCGATGGGTTGCCTGCAAGAATGATCTCATATCCGAAGTTACCAACACATCTTCAAACCGCCTTTTTCTTGAATGCGCTGTTGGATTGGTACCAACAACTGTTTCTCTGTGAGTGGAAATTCCTCTGCCAGCACCCACAAAAGCAGAATACAGAATTTCTCAAAGCAAGGCCTAGAAGTGCTGCATTCTGACAGCCCCTTTGTGATTCTGGTAACATGTCTGCCATTTTGTGTTTGCATCATGGGTCTAAGTATGTTGCCACCCAGTACTGGTCCTTGCCCATTATGCTTTTTTTACGGATGTCCCTCTTAAAACACTGGAGCATGAAGGCCCCCATTTGCACTAAACTGGAAGAGGTGGAGTGGCCTGGCTCCTGCTCATGTCTAGGATAATGTCGTCCTCGGTCTCCTCCCCCCAGCCACGAACCACTCCAGGGATCCCAGAAACATTTAAAGCATGCTTTTCTTGCTCCTCCTCTGCCCCGGCACCATCCTCCTCTGACTCATCTTCAGACTCCTGTTGACTTGTCTCAGATGGAGTAGCCCCCCTGGGAATTCATCCAGCATTGCGACTTCCTCATCTTTCTGCTCGTTCTCCTCCACGGCTTGATCAATGAAACAACGCAATGCACGCTCCAGAAAGAAAGAGTAAGGTATGATGTCACTGATGGCGCACCCGGCTGCGACTGACAAGTTTGCTGATTTCATCAAATGGCCGCAGAATTGTGCATGCATCGCGCATGAGTAGCCACTGATGCTGTAAAAAAAAAAGCTCCCCAGAACCTGTCCTGCCGCAGAGTGCATACAAGTAGTCGTTAACACGTTTCTGCTGGAGCAGCCTATCAAGCATATACAAGGTGGCTTTCCATTGGGTCGGGCAGTCACAAATCAGACGTCTGACGTGCAGGTGGTGTCGCCACTGAACGTCAGCAAGGTAAGCCATGGCTGTGTAAGATCTAAAATGGCCAGAAATTTTCCTGGCCTGCCGCAAGATGTCCTGAATCCCGGGATATTTAGCAACAAATCGCTACACGACTTAGTTCATGATGTGTGCCATGCACTGCACATGTGTAATTTTGCCCTGTTTCAGTGAGCTCAGCATATTGGCACCATTGTCGCACAGCACTTTACCAACTGTCAAATTGAGCAGGGTTAGCAACTGATCTGCTTGTGACTGCAAAACTGAAAGGAGTGCAGGACCGGTGTGGCTCTTGGCTTCCAGGCACAACAGCCGCAGCACAGCATGGCAGAGGCGATAGCAGTGGAAAAGGAGGAGTCAGCCGAGGAGGAGACGGAGGATGGAGTAGGAGGAGGAAAAGAAGAGGCAGACCTGCATGCAATCCCTGGTGGTACTACCAAATCCAAATGGGTGCCACGGGTTGCATGCTTGATGGACGTCAGAAGGTTCACCCATAGGGCAGTACAAGTTATGTACCTTCCCTGCCCGTTTTTGCTAGACCATGTGGCTATGGTCAAATGTATCTTGGCACCGACACTGTGTACCAGAGATACATTCTCTTGCCGCTGAACGTGGTCATATGGCTCCGCCCTTTTGGGAGAAATATTTCCTTCTGGAGACCTTACATTGCGGTGTGCCAATGGCCCAAAATTATCTAAAGGCCTCCAAGTCCACCAGTATATATGGCAGTAGTTGTTGGGCTAGCAGTTCCGACAAGCCAGCAGGCAGCCGTTCGGCAAGAGGGCTATCCGGAGATCATCTTTTTACGCTCAAACATTTGGACCATGGAAACCTGCCTTTTGCCAGGTGAACGCGACGACGGCACTGTGGAAGGTGGAGTGCAGGACAATTGGGAGGAGAGAGGAGAAGGAGAAGAGGCAGGACGTGGAGCGCCGGGAGTGTGGCTTTGTGCATTCTTATGGTGTTGCTCCCACTGGGCTCGGTGATGGGAGGCCAGATGCCTTCTTAAGGCGGTCATCCCTAGGTGAGTGTTGTGCTCACCGCGACATACGCATTGACAGCACAGGCTGCAAATGGCAACACTATTGTCAGCAGCGGAAACGGTGGATGGCTCGCTCCAGATACATTTGCAGTCTGCTTTTTGCCTCCTGTGCACTGTAAGTTCTGCCTGCTTCTCCTCCTTATCTGCTCCTCTGTTTTTCCCTCTGAACTTCCCTCCTCTTCTTCTCTTGTGGGCACCCACCTGACGTCCACAGACATGTCATCATTGTCCCCTTTACCACCACTGACATTAGAGATCTCGGAATAGGCAGCAACAGTGGGGACCCCCTCCATGGGCTGATCTGGGTACTGTTGTCAGACTGCTGGGTGCCGACCGTCGATATCTCCTCTTGCTGATCTGATGCCAAGAATGGCTGTGCATCGGTAAGGTCTTGTAATGGATGGGAAAATAATTCCTCTGACTCGAGTGGAGGGGATATGGTTGTGGTGGTGTCTCTGGGAGTGCACACAGCAGAGAGCAAAGAGGGTGCAGATAGAGAGGATGAGGAGGGTGCAGAAGTAGAAGGCTGAGTGAGCCACTCAAACAAGTTTGGTGCGTCCTTTGACATACTAGCAGACACCTTCTGCAACTTCCCACTTAGGCTCCGTCCTGGTGCACCTGCCAGACCTCTACCACCCCTGCAGAAAGGGCTGCCTCATACTCTACATGCAATTTTCAAAATTACTCTCTGACAAAAGTCCTTATAGAAGAGCAGTATTTGTGGAAGAAGGTATATCACAACCCTGCTTCAATCAATTTTTTTGGGGGCAACTGGTATATCACACCAGTAGAAATGATTTATTCCAATGGCGTTTGTCACTCTTTGAGCTAATACTGCAAAACCGCAAACAAATGCTGCACTACCCAAATGCACTATATAGAAAGTATATAATTGGTATATAACACCCCTGCTTGAATCAGTTTTTTGGGGGGCAACTGGTATATCACACCACTAGAAATTATTTGTTCCAATGGCATTTGTCACTCTGTGTAGCTAAGGTAACGCAGCAAAACCACAAACAAAAGCTGCACCACCCAAATGCACTATGGAGAAAGTATATAATTGGTATACTGTATAACACCCCTGCTTCAATCAGTTTTTTTGGGGGACAACAGGTATATCAAAACAATAGAAATTATTTGTTCCAATGCCGTTTGTCACTATCTGTAGCTGAGGTAACGCAGCAAAACCGCAAACAAATGCTGCACTACCCAAATTCACTATATAGAAAGTATGAAATTGGTATATAACACCCCTGCTTCAAAAAATTTTTGGGGGGCAACTGGTATATCACACCAATAGAAATGATTTGTTCCAATAGCGTTTGGCACTCTGTGTAGCTGCAGTATCGCAGCAGAATTGCACACAACTGCTGCACAATACAAATGCACTATAATATACTTTCTATGTTAGAAAGTATATTATAAATGTTACAACACTCAGTATAGCACACTTAGCGATAGCACACCTATACCAGTCCTTACAATGACTTTTGTGGCCCTTTTAGCTAGCATTTGGTGTCCCTAACAGTCTGTCCCTGATCCACACAGCAACCTCTCCCTACACTGACAAAAGACTGAATGTAAAATGGCGGCCAAATCGGGTTTATTTATAAGGTAGGAAGTATGTCCATGTGCGGAAACGTCTCAATTGGCTGTCCTGTACCACCTGATGGATGTGTCGTGGGTCAAAGTTCTTCACAATATAAAAGAATATGGCACAGGACATCGCCATATGTTTGCCCGTTCCGTGTACCGCGAATAAGCAAAGTTTGCCGTGAAATGACCGCCTTTATGGTAATTTATTTAAAGCCTTTGGTTCAACTAAATATTGCAAAAATGATATAATATAGATATTTTTGTTGTCTAAGTACTCACTCAGCTCTGTCTGAATACCCCCAAAAATACCAGAAACACCAGGCAGCCCACCTAAAAGATTGAAAGACAAAAACATTAATGAGCTAACAGTTTTAAGCCCTTTAGGTCTGGGCCATTTTTTGTTAATTCATTTGTTTGTTTATCTTGCTCCGTCCATAAGCAATAACTTTATTAAATCGCTAGATCACATCAACTAATGATTTTTTTTGTGTGGGATAAATGGTATTTTAAATGGTTCAATTTAATTATATTTATCTTGTATGAGAAAAACTCTATGAAAGCTAAAATTGATTTTTGGATTTTGTTTTTATGGAGTGAACTTTGCGATAAAAATGAAATGGCAACCTTCCTTAGTGGGTCAGTACAATTATAACAAGATTAAATTTATGTGGTTTTATTATGTTTTACTGCTAACAAAAGTTAAACCAAAATCTTTTTTTTCTATCACTATATTCTGAAACCCATAACTTTTATATTTCTATCTACAGAGCTTTATGAAGGCTTGCTTATATGTGGTGAGTTGTTTTTGTGTTTACCATTTTCAGGAACTTATGACTAGGGATGAGCGAACTCGAACTGTATAGTTCGGGTTCGTACCGAATTTTGGGGTGTGCGTGACACGGACCCGAACCCGGACATTTTTGTAAAAGTCCGGGTTCGGGTTCGGTGTTCGTCACTTTCTTGGCGCTTTTTGAAAGGCTGCAAAGCAGCCAATCAACAAGCGTCATACTACTTGCCCCAAGAGGCCATCACAGCCATGCCTACTATTGGCATGGCTGTGATTGGTCAGAGCACCATGTGACCCAGCCTCTATTTAAGCTGGAGTCACATAGCGTCGCCCGTCACTCTGCTCTGATTAGCGTAGGGAGAGGTTGCGGCTGCGACAGTAGGGCGAGATTAGGCTGATTAACTCCTCCAAAAGACTTGATTAATTGATCGATCTGCAGCTGTGGATCATTGAGCTGCTGATACTCAATTGCTCACTGTTTTTAGGCTGCCCAGACCGTTTGTCAGTCACTTTTTTCTGGGGTGATCGGCGGCCATTTTGTGTCTTGTGGTGCGCCAGCACAAGCTGCGACCAAGTGCATTTAACCCTCAATGGTGTGGTTGTTTTTTGGCTAAAGCCTACATCAGGGTGAAGCTGTCACACCAAGTGCATTTAACCAGCAATAGTCTGTTTATTTTTTTGGCCATATACTACATCAGGGGCAAGCTGCGCCTGTCACCAAGTGCATGTAACCCTCAATGGTGTGGTTGTTTTTTGGCTAAAGCCTGCATCAGGGTGAAGCTGTCACACCAAGTGCATTTAACCAGCAATAGACTGTTTATTTTTTGGCCATATACTACATCAGGGGCAAGCTGCGCCTGTCACCAAGTGCATTTAACCCTCAATGGTGCGTTTGTTTTTTGGCTAAAGCCTACATCAGGGTGAAGCTGTCACACCAAGTGCATTTAACCAGCAATAGTCTGTTTATTTTTTGGCCATATACTACATCAGGGGCAAGCTGCGCCTGTCACCAAGTGCATTTAACCCTCAGTAGTGTGGTTGGTCAAGCTGTCACACCAAGTGCATTTAACCAGCAATAGTCTGTTTATTTTTTGGCATATACTACATCAGGGGCAAGCTGCGCCTGTCACCAAGTGCATTTAACCCTCAGTAGTGCGGTTGGTCAAGCTGTCACACCAAGTGCATTTAACCTTCAATAGTGTGGTTATTTTTTGGCCATATCCCAGTCTAATTCTATCAGTAAACGTATACCTGTCACCCAGCGCCTAAATACTAGGCCTCAAGTTTATATCCAGCTAAATCTGTCGTTACTGGTGTGGCTGGTCAAGTTATTTAGTGTCCGTCAAAGCACATTTTTTGTTCTGGGTTGAAATACAATTCCCAATTTAGCAATTTCCTAATTTAGTGGTTTCTGCTGTATCAGAGCTATTTGAAATCTATCCCTAAAAGGGTATATAATATTCAAGGTGCACATAGGGTCATTCTGAATAACTTCACACACACGCTACTGTGCATTTCCAAGTCTAATTCTGTCAGTAAATCTATACCTGTCACCCAGCGCCTAAATACTAGGCCTCAAATTTATATCCAGCTAAATCTGTCGTTACTGCTGTACTGTTGTGGCTAATCAAGTTATTTAGTGTCCGTCAAAGCACATTTTTTGTTCTGGGTTGAAATACAATTCCCAATTTAGCAATTTCCTAATTTAGTGGTTTCTGCTGTATCAGAGCTATTTGAAATCTATCCCTAAAAGGGTATATAATATTCAAGGTGCACATAGAGTCATTCTGAATAACTTCACACACACGCTACTGTGCATTTCCAAGTCTAATTCTGTCAGTAAATCTATACCTGTCACCCAGCGCCTAAATACTAGGCCTCAAATTTATATCCTGCTAAATCTGTCGTTACTGCTGTACTGTTGTGGCTGGGCAAGTTATTTAATGTCCGTCAAAGCACAGTTTTTGTTCTGGGTTGAAATACAATTCCCAATTTAGCAATTTCCTAATTTAGTGGTTTCTGCTGTATCAGAGCTATTTGAAATCTATCCCTAAAAGGGTATATAATATTCAAGGTGCACATAGGGTCATTCTGAATAACTTCACACACACGCTACTGTGCATTTCCAAGTCTAATTCTGTCAGTAAACCTAAACCTGTCACTCAGCGCCTAAATAATAGGCCTCAAATTTATAGTCAGCTAAATCTGTGGTTACTGCTGTGCCTGTATTAGTGTAATACGGTACCTAAATAGATAGCCAGATAGTGTTAGTTGTCTTTAAAAAAAGGCCTGAATTTGAATTCAATACATTGGGTCAAATAATATTTTTGTTGTTGTGGTGAACGATAACAATGAGGAAAACATCTAGTAAAGGACGCGGACATGGTCGTGGTGGTGTTAGTGGACCCTCTGGTGCTGGGAGAGGACGTGGCCGTTCTGCCACAGCCACACGTCCTAGTGTACCAACTACCTCAGGTCCCAGTAGCCGCCATAATTTACAGCGATATTTGGTGGGGCCCAATGCCGTTCTAAGGATGGTAAGGCCTGAGCAGGTACAGGCATTAGTCAATTGGATGGCCGACAGTGGATCCAGCACGTTCACATTATCTCCCACCCAGTCTTCTGCAGAAAGCGCACAGATGGCGCCTGAAAACCAAGCCCATCAGTCTGTCACATCACCCCCATGCATACCAGGGAAACTGTCTGAGCCTCAAGTTATGCAGCAGTCTCTTATGCTGTTTGAAGACTCCGCTGGCAGGGTTTCCCAAGGGCATCCACCCAGCCCTTCCCCAGCGGTGGAAGACATAGAATGCACTGACGCACAACCACTTATGTTTCCTGATGATGAGGACATGGGAATACCACCTCAGCATGTCTCTGATGATGAAACACAGGTGCCAACTGCTGCGTCTTTCTGCAGTGTGCAGACTGAACAGGAGGTCAGGGATCAAGAGTGGGTGGAAGACGATGCAGGGGACAATGAGGTCCTAGACCCCACATGGAATGAAGGTCGTGCCACTGACTTTCACAGTTCGGAGGAAGAGGCAGTGGTGAGACCGAGCCAACAGCGTAGCAAAAGAGGGAGCAGTGGGCAAAAGCAGAACACCCGCCGCCAAGAGACTCCGCCTGCTACTGACCGCCGCCATCTGGGACCGAGCACCCCAAAGGCAGCTTCAAGGAGTTCCCTGGCATGGCACTTCTTCAAACAATGTGCTGACGACAAAACCAGAGAGGTTTGCAAGCTGTGCCATCAGAGCCTGAAGCGAGGCATTAACGTACTGAACCTTAGCACAACCTGCATGACCAGGCACCTGCATGCAAAGCATGAACTGCAGTGGAGCAAACACCTTAAAAACAAGGAAGTCACTCAGGCTCCCCCTGCTACCTCTTCTGCTGCTGCCGCCTCGGCCTCTTCTGCTGCTGCTGCCGCCGCCTCGGCCTCTTCCTCCGCCTCTGGAGGAATGTTGGCACCTGCCGCCCAGCAAACAGGGGATGTACCACCAACACCACCACCACCTCCGTCACCAAGCATCTCAACCATGTCACACGGCAGCGTTCAGCTCTCCATCTCACAAACATTTGAGAGAAAGCGTAAATTCCCACCTAGCCACCCTCGATCCCTGGCCCTGAATGCCAGCATTTCTAAACTACTGGCCTATGAAATGCTGTCATTTAGGCTGGTGGACACAGACAGCTTCAAACAGCTCATGTCGCTTGCTGTCCCACAGTATGTTGTTCCTAGCCGGCACTACTTCTCCAAGAGAGCTGTTCCTTCCCTGCACAATCAAGTATCCGATAAAATCAAGTGTGCACTGTGCAACGCCATCTGTGGCAAGGTCCACCTAACCACAGATACGTGGACCAGTAAGCACGGCCAGGGACGCTACATCTCCCTAACTGCACACTGGGTAAATGTAGTGGCAGCTGGGCCCCAGGCGGAGAGCTGTTTGGCGCACGTCCTTCCGCCGCCAAGGATCGCAGGGCAACATTCTTTGCCTCCTGTTGCCACCTCCTCCTTCTCGGCTTCCTCCTCCTCCTCTTCTTCCACCTGCTCATCCAGTCAGCCACACACCTTCACCACCAACTTCAGCACAGCCCTGGGTAAACGTCAGCAGGCCATTCTGAAACTCATATGTTTGGGGGACAGGCCCCACACCGCACAGGAGTTGTGGCGGGGTATAGAACAACAGACCGACGAGTGGTTGCTGCCGGTGAGCCTCAAGCCCGGCCTGGTGGTGTGCGATAATGGGCGAAATCTCGTTGCAGCTCTGGGACTAGCCGGTTTGACGCACATCCCTTGCTTGGCGCATGTGCTGAATTTGGTGGTGCAGAAGTTCATTCACAACTACCCCGACATGTCAGAGCTGCTGCATAAAGTGCGGGCCGTCTGTTCACGCTTCCGGCGTTCACATCCTGCCGCTGCTCGCCTATCTGCGCTACAGCATAACTTCGGCCTTCCCGCTCACCGCCTCATATGCGACGTGCCCACCAGGTGGAACTCCACCTTACACATGCTGGACAGACTGTGCGAGCAGCAGCAGGCCATAGTGGAGTTTCAGCTGCAGCACGCACGGGTCAGTCGCACTATGGAAAAGCACCACTTCACCACCAATGACTTGGCCGCCATGCCATGGCCAGTGGCGATGACGCCGTTATCAGCGTTACAATACCACTTCTATGTCTCCTTGAGAAAACACTTAGGGCGATGATGGAAGAGGAGGTGGCCCAGGAGGAGGAGGAGGAGGAGGAGGAAGAGGGGTCATTTTTAGCACTTTCAGGCCAGTCTCTTCGAACTGACTCAGAGGGAGGTTTTTTGCAACAGCAGAGGCCAGGTACAAATGTGGCCAGCCAGGGCCCACTACTGAAGGACGAGGAGGACGAGGATGAGGATGAGGAGGAGGTGGAGGAGGATGAGGATGAAGCATGGTCACAGCGGGGTGGCACCCAACGCAGCTCGGGACCATCACTGGTGCGTGGCTGGGGGGAAAGGCAGGACGATGATGATACGCCTCCCACAGAGGACAGCTTGTCCTTACCCCTGGGCAGCCTGGCACACATGAGCGACTACATGCTGCAGTGCCTGCGCAACGACAGCAGAGTTGCCCACATTTTAACCTGTGCGGACAACTGGTTTGCCACCCTGCTGTATCCACGGTACAAAGACAATGTGCCCACCTTACTTCCTGCACTGGAGCGTGATAGGAAGATGCGCGAGTACAAGCGCACGTTGGTAGACGCGCTACTGAGAGCATTCCTAAATGTCACAGGGGAACAAGTGGAAGCCCAAGGCCAAGGCAGAGGAGGAGCAAGAGGTCGCCAAGGCAGCTGTGTCACGGCCAGCTCCTCTGTTGGCAGGGTTAGCATGGCAGAGATATGGAAAAGTTTTGTCAACACGCCACAGCTAACTTCACCACCACCTAATACGCAACGTGTTAGCAGGAGGCAAAATTTCACTAACATGATGGAACAGTACATGTGCACACCCCTCCACGTACTGACTGATGGTTCGGCCCCATTCAACTTCTGGGTCTCTAAATTGTCCACGTGGCCAGAGCTAGCCTTTTATGCCTTGGAGGTGCTGGCCTGCCCGGCGGCCAGCGTTTTGTCTGAACGTGTATTCAGCACGGCAGGGGGCGTCATTACAGACAAACGCAGCCGCCTGTCTACAGCCAATTTGGATAAGCTGACGTTCATAAAAATGAACCAGGCATGGATCCCACAGGACCTGTCCATCCCTTGTGCAGATTAGACATTAACTACCTCCCCTTAACCATATATTATTGTACTCCAGGGCACTTCCTCGTTCAATCCTATTTTTATTTTCATTTTACCATTATATTGCGAGGCTACCCAAAGTTGAATGAACCTCTCCTCTGTCTGGGTGCCGGGGCCTAAATATATGCCAATGGACTGTTCCAATGTTGGGTGACGTGAAGCCTGATTCTCTGCTGACATGAAGCCAGATCCTCTGTTACGGGACCTCTCTTCTCTGCCTGGTTGCTGGGCCTAAATATCTGACAATGGACTGTTGCAGTGGTGGCTGACGTAAAGCCTGATTCTCTGCTATGACATGCAGACTGATTCTCTGCTGACATGAAGACAGATTCTCTGTTACGGGACCTCTCTCCTCTGTCTGTGTGCTGGGCCTAAATATATGCCAATGGACTGTTGCAGTGGTGGCTGACATGAAGCCTGATTCTCTGCTATGACATGCAGACTGATTCTCTGCTGACATGAAGCCAGATTCTCTGTTACGGGACCTCTCTCCTCTGCCTGGGTGCTGGGCCTAAATATCTGACAATGGACTGTTGCAGTGGTGGCTGACGTGAAGCCTGATTCTCTGCTATGACATGCAGACTGATTCTCTGCTGACATGAAGCCAGAGTCTCTGTTACGGGACCTCTCTCCTCTGCCTGGGTGCTGGGCCTAAATATATGCCAATGGACTGTTGCAG